>NW_026973693.1:555000-607500 GCF_035594125.1 Scylla paramamosain | reverse complement strand
AGGTGTTTATCCAGATCCTTATGTAGAAATCTTGTTAATCTGTCACTAGAGCCGCAATAATACCGTCACTGAATGCACGTCTTTTCAACTCAAACCTTATGAAAGCAGTGGAGGTGCGGCGCAGATGTGTTTCACAATACGGTCTTACAGCCTCAAAACGCCTCGATCAGCATATCTCTACTCGTCATGATAGGCTGCAGTGGAAGTTACCAGGCTTGTACGTCAGTGTTTTCATGGTTCTAGGGAAAGTTCAACAAGGGCTTTGCATCATCGGTGAGAAAAAGTGCCCATGAAAACCCCGGAAAATCATCTTGGTGGCCTTTGCAATTTGTCGTGATGAGAACACAAAGCGTGGCAGAACACGGCCAGTGTGACGCACGGCGGGGTGGCTGACACGAGGAGGACCGACTTGCATGGACTGAATGTGTCTGAGAAGGATGTTATGAGGTCAGATTGAGTAGTATGTTTAGTCACGGTCAGGGGTCCTTATACCGCACTCTCTTCCACGGTGTCAAGAGGTCTCCATCAGCCCCCACCCAGCCCGTGACCTGCTAAGAGCCTATCTGAGCAGAAAATTTAGGTCTGTATTCTGAAACACTTCTGCGCCGCACCTCCACTACTTTCAAAAGGCTTTATTAATTTTGAAGTTACACTATTTTTTTTAAGGGTGTCTTTATGGTTCTAGTGATAAATAAACAAGATTTCTACATTACTGACGGGAGAAACACTCTTGAGAACCTGGCTAGTCATTGCTGTGGCCTTTGAAAATAGTCGTGATGAGAGAGCAGAGTGTTTCTGAAGACGGGCCTTAAAGGATTAAAGGAAAACGCAGAGCACAATAGGAGTTACTCGACTTTAAGCTATTGTGTATACTTGTACGTTGTGGGTGAAGGTGTATCAGGCTAAGCATTTTTCTTCTTTATTATCATGACACCCTACGTCGCACATCTACGAGTATTATGGTCTCTCTCTCTCTCTCTCTCTCTCTCTCTCTCTCTCTCTCTCTCTCTCTCTCTCTCTCTCTCTCTCTCTCTCTCTCTCTCCACGTGTGTGCTGCTTGGCATCGTCGCTATTGTTGCCTCATTGAAATAAACATCTCATCCACCCTCCACCCTCCAGTCGCTCACAGGACATACTGAGGTGCGCACGACTACTCCTCTGCCTTGCCGTGTGAGGGAAGGTGAGGTGGCGAGTGATGCAACTGAGAAAGGAGATATGTAGGAAAGAGTGGAAAATTAATTTGATACGAAGAAAGAAAACTTGAAGAAATAAGAGATCTGCAAAGAGAGGAAATAAAAACTGACACGAATACTGGTGCGAAGAAAAATAAAGAGAACTGAATTGAAGGGAAAATGGGTAAGAAAAGAAGGAAACTTTGAGTCAAGACGAAAGAAGGGAAGAGAAAGAGGAAACACAGGAAAACGAAGTCGAGACTGAGGAAGAAAATATAGTAAAAAAGTGGAAAAGGAGGGAGGAAAGAGGAAAGAGAGTAGGAGAATAAGGATACAAGATGTGAAAAACGGAATAACGAAACGCAAGGAAGGGAGAACAGGGAACAGGGAAAACCGACACTGACGAAGAGAAATTATGAATGGGCGATATGAAGGAATACACTTTTTTTATTGTTTTTAGCTGCTTGGAGTATATGTAATGTTGAAATGGTTACCTGAAATCTCTCTCTCTCTCTCTCTCTCTCTCTCTCTCTCTCTCTCTCTCTCTCTCTCTCTCTCTCTCTCTCTCTCTCTCCAGTCAGAAGTGCGTATTAACATTTAACGTGTGTATGTGTGTATCTTGATAAGAGCAGATGAAGACAGCCCCGTACATGACAGTAATTCTTAGCTACAGGAAAACGGCGTGGGAAAAAAAGAAAAAAAAATCCTTCATTGTTGTTGGCGTTCTGTGGCAACAACCAAGACTCCACCGCCATGTCGTGCTGCTGCTTACAAGTTCACCAGATTACTTCCTTCCTCCCTGTCACTCTTACTTTCCTTATATTTTGCTTCTTCCCTGCCACTTACTTCCACCAGCTGGCTACCATCACCGCCATCCTGCCTCCCGCCTTCTGTCGCGCCTCAGCTTCACCACGCCTCCCGCGCCAGTTGACCTCATTTGTCTGCATGAACCAAGTGGTGCCTGCAGGTGGGCGAGGGTTGGGTGGGGGACTTGGGACGTCTTTCTCTCCTCTCCCCATCCGCCTTCATAGATTATGGAAGGCGTTTTTTTTTTTTTTTTTTTTTAAGAGTTTCGTTGCGGTTGTTATCTGAGGCCTGGAACACGACGCGACGCTCTGATTGGCCGATTGCCCTTGTTTTTGCCGGGAAATCTGACGCAGCTGGGGTGCTGAGCGGATGTCACACAGCTGAGTTTAGTCCACACTTGCTCGCCTTGTTCCGGTGACTCGGCCTTGAGCACGGACTCTAAACCATGGTACAATTTGGCCGGTATTCTAAAGCGCTTTGCTTTCTCACCACGACTATTTTTAAAGGCCACAGATGATTAGCTGGGTCCTCAAGAGTGTTTTTTTTTTTTCCTGTTTATAGCGTAAAAATCCCGTTAGTATCTCACTAAAACTATAAAAACACTCTTAAAAATCTGTGTCACTTCAACTAGAGCCTTTTGAATGTCGTTGAGGTGCGGCACAAAAGGGTTTCTGAATACGGTCTATTCGCGTGGTGGTGCTGGTGTCACGTGACAGACAGGACAGCGGGGCTTTCTTCCGCACTGAACAATGGAACAACAGCCAGCAGAATTATACCAAATTTTATTGTAACATGCTCTCATTCATCGTAATTTTACATACAATTGCGTTTCGCCTGGCGTAACAGTGGCGTGGGGACTGCAGCACAGGACACAGGAATGGCTCTGTGCGGTCCTTAAAGTGACCACAAGTCAACACCTCACTCACGGCGGCGGTGTCATGTCAATAATTGTGATTTTAGTGCATAAGACCACATATTGAAACAGTTCTGCGCTGCACCTCCACTACTTTCAAAAGACTCTAGTTGAAGTTACACGGGTTTTTAAGGATACTGGCTATGGTTTTAGTGACAGATTAACAAGATTTCCACATTATTAACAGGAGAAAGAATTTTTTGTAACCTTTGAAAATAGTCGTGGTGAAAGAGCAGAGCGTTTCTGAACACGGGCCACAGATCTCGCCAGCACGTAATTATTGCCCTAGAGATAAATGTAGCCTTCAGTAAGTAACTGTCACTGAATCTGGACGCGTCATGTGGTTAGTAAGACCATCGTCATCATCCAAATAACACATAATTATAGCAGGATCTAATCTATCACCCGTAATTTCGTTTCTGCTGAGAAACGTACAGTGTGCCTGGATGAGTGTGCCGCCCCTGCCACCGTCGTCACCGCCCGCCACACAAGTCTGCGGGAGTGAGTGGACGCGGTTCGATCTGTCTGGGCAGCGAGCGCAGTACAGCCTATACATACAAACGAGAGACGTAAACCTTTCCCGCTAACATTCTTCCCTCATTCTTTTCTTATCGTTTAGTGTTCATTATTTACTTATTTATTCATCCACTCATTCATTCATTCATTCAATCATACATTCATTTATTATTTTTACATTTTACGTCTTGTCATGATTCAGTCTGTTATTATAGTTCTTCGTGACGCTAACTTTGTTATTGATGGCGTTGCCTTTCCTCTGACGCATTCTTATATCAAACACGCACGGCAATAAGCAAAACATACAATGCTGCCTAGTACATATCCTTATAATGGTCCGTATTCTGAAACGCTTTGCTTTCTCACCACGACTATTTTTCAAAGGCCACAGAGATGATTAACCGGATTCTCAAGACTCCTGTCAGTAATGTAGAAATCTTATTCATCTGTCAATAGAACCGTAAAAAACACCATTAAAAAATCGTGGATCTTCAACAACCAGAGTCTTTTGAAAGTAGTGGAGGTGCGGCGCAGGAGTGTTTCAGAATATAGTCCCGTCTTGAAATAGATTTAGAAAAGAGGTAAGAAAAATGGTTCTCAAATAGAGTGGTAGATGAACTGAATGGACCCAATTGAGTCATTAGGGAGCTTTAAAAGATTAGATGAATTTATGGAGAGGTGGAAATAAGTAGGTTTTTTTTTTTTTCTTACAAGGACTGCCACGTGTATAGGCCTGATGGCATCTTGCAACTTCCTTTGTTTTCTTTTGTTCTCAATGTGCCGTCTTCTCTCTAGGTCCAATCTCACCAACTAACTCTGCGACGCTGCCTCGTATTCAGAAACGCTTTTGCTTTCTCACCACGACTATTTTCAAAGGCCACAGAGATGTTTAGCCGGATTCTCAAGGCTGTTTTTCCTGTTGATAGTGTAGAAATATTGTTAATCTAGAGCCCTAGAAACACCCTTGGAAACCCGTATAGCTTCAACTAGAGACCTTTAAAACTAGTCAGGATGCGGACTGAAATGTTTCAAAATATGGACCATAACTTATTCTGCGTCTTTTCCCCAGGTCCATTCTCACCACCACCACCATCTCCACCGACACCACCGACACCACCAGCATGCCGGCCAAGCGCGTGCCCACCAGCGACACCACGGAGGCCCTCACGGCGGAGCTGGAGCCCATGACTCCCAAGGAGGAGAGGCCACCTGGGGAGGTGGGCGAGGATGAAACGCAAAAGACACAACTCAAGAAGGAACTCGGCTTGCTGGAGGACGTGGCCATCATCCTTGGCATCATTGTGGGCTCAGGTGTGTGTGTGTGTGTGTGTGTGTGTGTGTGTGTACCAAATTGTTTTTGCTTTTTCTTATTTTTGCAATCCTTTATATTAATATTGTTTTATTTTTATTCTTGTGCATATTTTTCTTTTGGCTTGTTATTATTATTATTATTATTGTTATTATTATTATTATTATTATTATTATTGTTGTTGTTGTTGTTGTTGTTGTTGTTGTTATTGTTGTTGTTTTCACACGAATCTGTATGGTACAGTAGTCTATGTATGTGTATATTCTGGAAAGCTAAATATTATCAGATTTTCTTCTCTTTTTTCTTTTGATTTCTCTTGATGATGTAACAAATAATAATAATAATAATAATAATAATAATAATAATAATAATAATAATAATAACAATAATAATAATAATAATAATAAAAAAAATAATAATAATGATAATAATAATGAAAATAGTAATAAAATTTTATAATAAACATCTTGAGAGACAAAAATATACAAGGGAAAAGCATGATGATATAATGTAATGCTGTAATGTAAAAAAAATTGTAAACACCAGTACCAATACTAATTATCAGAAAATAGCAAAAGTAATACTAACTATAGCAATGTGTGTGTGTGTGTGTGTGTGTGTGTGTGTGTGTGTGTGTGTGTGTGTGTGTCTGTGCATAGCAGATGTGAAAATGTTAACACAGTAATTATCAAGGTCTCTCTCTCTCTCTCTCTCTCTCTCTCTCTCTCTCTCTCTCTCTCTCTCTCTCTCTCTCTCTCTCTCTCTCTCTCTCTCTCTCTCTCTCTCTCTCTCTCTGCAGGCATCTTCATCTCGCCCAAGGGAGTGCTGAGGGAGACAGGCAGCGTGGGCATGTCGCTGGTGGTGTGGGTGATGTGTGGCCTCATGTCGCTGGTGAGCGCGCTATGCTATGCAGAGCTGGGCACATCCATACCAAAATCAGGCGGAGACTATGCGTACATTAATGCTGGCTTTGGCTCCCTCCCTGCCTTCCTTTTCCTCTGGGCTGCCAACCTCATCTTTGTGTAAAGTTAAGTTTGTTGTGCAAGTGTTCAAGTGGTGGCCATCATGTCTTTATAAGTGCATAAGGGTTTTGCCATCTTACTAATATCTTACTTGATCTTAATACTTAGTGCTGTGATAACTTTACAATGAAAACTGTAACTTAATGCTCATCTAGAACATTTCACATTCCTTAGTTCACTGTTATATTATCAAAGCTTTGGCCTTCTTCAGTAGTGTGTTGTTATACTGGTACAGTGCCTGTGTCCCTCTTACTTGATATTAGTACTTATTAATGCCATGATAACTATGCACACTGTATAACCTTAATGTTCACCTCCCATTCAAGCATCCAAAACTGTACATATTCCTTAGTTCACTGGCATATTGCTAATGCTTTGGTCTTCTTCAGTAGTGTGTGCTGTACTGATGCCTCTGTCCCTCTCCAGGCCCACCACCAATGCCATCATGGCGCTGGCCTTTGCCAAGTATGTGATTCAACCGTTCTTCCCCAACTGTGACCTGCCAGACGATGCTGTGCGGCTCATTGCAGCACTGTCCATATGTGAGTGATGCTTTGGTCCTGGAGCACACACACACACACACACACACACACACACACACACACACACACACACACAAAGAGTACAAAGAGTAGTCACTATGATGGTTCCGGAGTTGAGTAAGTTGACCTTTGAAGAGAGATTAAGAATGCTGGAAATTCCTATCCTTGAAAATAGGAGACAGAGAGGGGATTTAATAAACATCTATAGAATGATAAATGGTATGAAAAATATGAACAAAGAATGTTTTATAACTTTAGACACACAGAGTACAAGGGGACACAGTAAGAAATTGAAGAAGTAAGAAGTTGAACTATTGAAGAGACATCAAAAAGTATAGTTTTCCTCACAGAAGTGTGAACAAATGGAATGAACTCAGTGAAGATGTTGTCAATGCAATAATTGTGTAGGAGTACATAGATACACCATTAGAAGTTCGAAGTAGGTTCCAGTAATGCGGTTTGCACCTCGTTGGGTACTGCCACGGTCTCGGTCATTCGGCTGACTGGACGCCTACCGAAAATACCACACACTCACGCCTGCAGTGGTTTTCCTTTATTGTGATTTAAGCACCACCTGGAGTTTGGGTAAGCACTTTGTATTATGATGGTATTGTGATTATGATATATTTATTTAATATCAACTTTGATGAACATGTGAAGTGTATGTGATTACAGTTAAAAGTATTTGGGTGATCTTGTTAAGTACTTATTGTGAATGTACCTTGTTGGTGATATTTGATAGAAACATGATTTTCTATGGAGTTGGATCAGTATAACATTTCCAGACCATGTTTATATTATAACTTGTGATGTGTCCGCTAAATTCGTGTAGGATTTCGTATTCACTTAATTGGTTGTTGGCAGGCCTCTGTTGTATACTTGCTGTGACCGTGTCTGGGGAATCTAACTGCGCCTGTGAACAGCGCCCGCAAATAAACTCACGGCACCTGTCTGGAAGTTTCTGTACCAATCCCCGCTCTACAACTGTCCACGCTTTTAAGACCAAACTGGATATATACAGAGATAGGATACTATGAGATTACTCCCCTCCCATAAACCACAACTAGGTAAACTAGGTAAACACACACACACACACACACACACACATTGTTTTATTTATTTATTTTTTTTTTTCATTCTTATAATTCCAGCACCTTTTCATCTTTAGATATATAGATATTTTTTTTACTGCACCAAGAAAAATGTATACAGTATATACACATTATAGGTTGTGGTCCATCAAAAAACACATTAAAAAGGTTTTGACCAGTTCTTATGCTTTTATAAGTATTACATCATACAGAGTTTCTTTTGACAGATTTACTATATTATGTATATTATGGTTCTCTGTAATAATGAAAGTCATTGTTTATTATTTCTGTTTAGAGTTGTGTAGTTTTTTAATATTTGACTGTCACTGTGTCCTGACAGCACTGAATTGCTGGAATGTACGAGTCACCACCAAGCTGCAGGATTTCTTCATGGTGACCAAGATTGGTGCATTGCTCATTGTCATCATTGCTGGCATCGTCCACCTTTGCATGGGTGAGTGAACAAGTGAGCCAGTGAGTGAGTGAGTGAATGTGTCTTTAGCAGCGTTGCCTTTCACTGCAATGCCATCAGCCAGTCAGTCAGTCAGGTGTCAGTCTACATTATATTAATTTTGGGGAGTCTTGTATCCCATAGCTATTAAGTATATTTAAAAGACTGATGTTTACTTTATTTTTTGTAGGGATAGAACAAAATCATGTGTGTCTGAGACCTCACATAGCAAGTTTGATTGATCCTGTTGTGAAATCTTGTTAATTGTAGTAGCACACCAATCTAATCATTCTTTAGTGCCTTCAGTTATATGTGTTCATGTTTCCTATGGCTTTCTATTTTAACCCTTGTTTAAGTCTTGTTAGTAAGCCATTTTTATGCATAGAACTTTGCTTTATTGTGCTTTTGTTGATTCTTTACAGTCAAGATGTGAAAAATCCAAGTTCCAGAACACATTAAAAATTCTTAATAGTCTTTCTGAAGTACACAAAAAAAAAAAAAAAAATCTACATCATAATAATCTTCACCTCCACTTTTCAGGCAACACTGGAAACTTCCACAACTCCTTCCAGGGCACCAGCACTGAGCCAGGCGAGATAGCTGTCTCCTTCTACTCAGGCATATTTTCCTATGCTGGATGGAACTACCTCAACTTCATGACGGAGGAGCTGAAGAACCCATTTGTGTGAGTACCGTCTCTCCCTCACTTGGCACCACACTGCCACTCACACCAGCTGGTTTGTAGGCCTTGGCTCAAGCTTTACTGTGACAAGACACAAACACAAGGCAAAGCAGGACTGACTGTGAGGTGCTTCCCTTATGGTCCAAGCAGTAAAAACTTGTCCTTTTGGGTTGTCAGATTTGGGTTCAAGCTCTAGTCAGGTTTACCTCGCTCATTTATGATAGATTAATTTCTTGCTGTTTTGTAATGGAGAGCATACTTCTTTGTAGAGTTGTGACAGAATGGTCTATCTTTTTAAGCATATACCTTTGCTTTTTATCTGTTATCTATAAATCGTGATATGTGAATCATCTCTTTCCATTTTGGACTTGTATATTTTGCAAATGATCTATATGTCTTTGTACCAAATTAACATGCCACTTAAAGGTATCATGAATGCAAATTATCTTTCTGTTTTTGTATTATTTTGATTTCTTTGTTGGAGTGACAAATATTGTTTCATTGGTTACAGTGTTTTCCTCATAAAGTATTTTTGTTCCTTCCTTGGATTCTGTATAACTATTTTTGTATAAATTTATGTGAAGGAAATAGTAATATCTTGTTCACATTATAGGTTTTCTATATATTACATCTTCACAAGAAATAATTAAGAACAGCTTCACTAGAATATGAGCAACATTGTGAAGGTTGTGTCCTGTTAGTACATAATTAATTTTGAGAAATACAAGGAGCTCAATGATCAGATATCACCACCAGTCACCACCCTGCCCCCTGCCACCCTGTTAACATCACACCCTGCCCACAGTAACCTGCCCCGGGCCATCTACATCTCCCTGCCACTGGTGACGCTGGTCTACGTGATGGCCAGTGTTGCCTGCCTGGCTGTGCTCTCCCCTTGACATGCTGGCCTCTGATGCCATTGCTGTTGTGAGTACACCATTGACAGCTTCCATGAGTAATTTGCATTGTGTTGTTGATGGCACCATGTGACTGTTGTGGCACAAGTGATAGATAAGTTAGTCAGATCATTCAGTAATTACTTTTATAGAGAATGTAATTATAGCAGACATTGCTCTGACTTTTCTAGTGTTTTGAGTCCATTCTTTAAACTTTACAATTATATGCAATAGCTTAGATATTTTGGTTCTCCTATTAGCATACCACAGTGTATTTATGTTAGAGGAAAAGACAATAATCAGGAATTATCATTAATATTAAGTTTGGCTTATCTAGCAGCTGCAGACTTCAAGCATTATATAATATGAAAATTACTTACCTTTCTAAATTTTCTCCCCATTGTTTTTTGATAATTTTATCCCACGCTATCCAAGCTAATGGTCAGTGTTACAGAACATAACCTTAGTTGTTGTTGTTGCCTTGATGACAGACCTTTGCTGACCGTCTAATGGGCAGCGGCAGCTGGGTGATGCCCTTGCTGGTGGCCCTCTCAGCCTTTGGTGGTCTCTCAGTGCACATCATGACTTCCTCCAGGTGGGTGTTGCTCCTGCTAGCCTTTCAGATCTATTTTCATCTGTTCACCACCTATTTTGTTTGTTGATGTAATATATATATAATTTTCCCAGCTGATTCATCACTCTTCCTGACCACCTGCTCTTAGATAGGGAAAACTAGCTAAATCCCACTACATCTCGGGCTATTTATCTCTATACCAGGCTTGTTTTATCCTTCAGGGTAGATAGGCAAGGCAAGGCATCAACATCAGGGTCTGGAGAAAATTTAACTGCTCTTCCTCTCATACACTTGACTCATCATAACCACAAATGCATACTACTTCACTTCAGGATTGTCTAGCTCTTTTTGACTGAGGAATTTAGGCTTTCTTAATTCAAAACACAATTAAGAAAACTAAGAGAACTTGTAAAAGAAGCCATCAGGCCTACATGTGGCAGTCCATGCAGGGAACATACTGACACATCTATTTCTATCTTTCATTGTCATCCATCAATTATAAGAAACATAAGAAAATTCTCTCTCTCTCTCTCTCTCTCTCTCTCTCTCTCTCTCTCTCTCTCTCTCTCTCTCTCTCTCTCTCTCTCTCTCTCTCTCTCTCTCTCTCTCTCTCTCTCTCTCTCTCTCTCTCATACCTAGTCTCACATCTGGTGTTATACTCCTGCGTTCAGGTTTTCTGTCATATATGAATAGCTGTAGTGTTTGGTGAAAATACCACTGCTATATTAAGAGATTTCCTGCTTCATTTATAACCACTAATGATGATGGAGTTCAATTCTAAAGTTATCTTATTTATTTTAACAGAGAATCCACTTTATTCAAGAATTTAGATATACTTGATTGCAAGATTTCCATGAGCTCCACAATCCATTCCTTTCATACACTCCCTCTACTCTCTGTCAGATTTAGAGCACAAGTTATGACTGGTAGTAATGCCCCACTCACCAGCTTAATGATGTTGACAGGTTGTGCTTTGTGGGTGCAAGACAAGGCCACTTCCCAGACAACCTTGCTCTCATCAACTGCAAATGCAACACTCCAATGTCTTCTCTCATCTTCCTGGTAAGACATTGTGCAATGCTATGTGTGCGTGTGTGTGTTTATAGGTTTTTATTATTGTCATTAACAGATTCATTGCTGTGGCTTTTATGTATTTTAAAACAGTATGTGTGACACCTTTCATAATTTTTGTGAATAGTAGCTTTGGTTCAATTAGTCCTCTACATGTTGCAGTTGTGTTCTTTTGAAGTTGGACAAAAACAACATAATTTTTTGTGTTATTTTCAATGTTTTTTTTGTCAGTAAAATACTACTACCACTACTACTGTGTGTGTGTGTGTGTGTGAGCATGCATCATGGTCCTTATGGTGTCCCCTCAGGATGTGCAGTGTGAGCTAATATTTTGACAGATGGAAAGAAGTATGGAAGTGAATGTACTTATGTGTACATTATTGCTTACCTACACAAACATTTTTTAGTTCTTAACTTCATCAGTCTCTAGTTTCCAAGTTGATGTATTTGTATGAAAAGTGATTGATGAGTTTTCCTAGAGTTATTAATAGATTTACACACACACACACACACACACACACACACACACACACACACACACACACACACAAACACACAGTTTTTATATATTATTCAGTCAGACAGAACACATCCTCACAAATGAAGAAAATAGATTTAGGTTGGAATGTTTAGTTAGCTTGGTGCGTCTAAAAGTGAATATTTGTCTAAATGCAGTTTGTCTATTATTTTCTTGTAATCACCTTCTGTATCAGAACAAAAGCATGTGGGACTAGTTCAAAGTACCTGGTGCCACAGCCCCACATGATGAGATCTGGCACAACTGCCTGTAATGCCCCTTCATGCTCTCCTTCACTCAGTCATTAACAGTTTGTCTTACCGAATGAGAGGTTGACAAAGCATTCCATTTTAACCACAGCTTGGAATATTCACAAAGACTCACCTCCACCTCCTCTCCTTCCTCTTCCAGGGCCTGTTGTCACTGGTCTACCTCTCCACCATGGACATCTACCGCCTCATTGACTACGCCAGCTTTGTAGAGAGTTAATTCATCCTGTGCAGTATCGCCATTCTGTTGTACATGTGCTGGAAATACCCTGACATGGAGCGGCCCATCAAGGTGAGCACCAGACAGCAGTGGTGGCTGTGATTATGATCTGCCTGTGGTTTTATTTTTATTTATTTATATATATTTTTTTTATTAATTTATTGTTATTTGTTTATTTATTTATTTGTGTGTGTGTGTGTGTTTCTCACAACTCAATATGGGAATGGGATTATGATGATGATTCAGCCTTAGAAAATGGAGCAATGGAAGAAGATGGAATAACAGGATAAGAAAAAAATACTGAAAGAGGAGAAGCAGGAGAAAAATAGGGCTAGCAGGAGAAAGAGAATAGGATGTTACTTGGGAACAACAGCAATTGATCTGAAAGGAGAGGTGAAAACCCCACACTGGTGGATTACCAGTTTCAGGTATCATGGCCTGCTGTGTGAGAGTGCTGGCCCAGGGAGTCAATCCCCAACAACTTGGTCTCATGGCTGCCTTTACAGGAAAACCTGTTTCATTAAGTCTGTTCACTGAAAGCTGAACTAGGCAAGCTGTGTCACCCTAGATGAATTAGTGAGAAATAAAGAAAATGTATCAGTAAATGCATCGCCAACATGAGTTAGGCACCACTGCTGCCACACAACCACCACATCAATACATACTACCTCCTCAGAGCTTATTTATAGTTGAAATGTATAATTATCATGATGATCTGTTGAACAACAGACAAACCACTTCACTCTGAGAAGGCTGTGTGTGTGTAGCTGAAAGAGGACATAGTTGTCACAGAAATTATACTAAATATATAGACAAATGGCATGCTGATAATTAGAACAGGACACAGATGCCACAAGACTACAACGCCTCCCTCTCTGTGCAGGTGAACATCATCGTTCCCATCGCCTTCCTGCTGGTGTGTGGCTTCCTGGTGTTTCTGCTGCTGTATGTGCGGCCATATGAGGTGGGCAAGGGCCTGCTCATCACTGGCTCTGGGGTGCCTGCCTACTTCCTCTTTGTGTACTGGCAGAACAAGCCAAAAATTGTCAGAACAGCACTTGGTGAGTGGTCTGTTTATGGTTGTCCTTTTGTTGATGGGATGTTAGGCCAGTGTGCCACAAAATAGTAGCAAGACAATACTGAGTGTTATGAATGAGCCCTTACTTGTGGAGGGGCACTGAAAGACTAGGGCTTTCTTTTCCATCTTTCTTGAATATTTCTTGATAATGTGAGTAATATTCACTGTTTGCCATATTTTCCTTGGCAAGAAAATAAATGATGAACAGTATGGTTTACCACCTTCTTACATTAAACTATTTCAGTGCCATCTATTCACTCACCAACAGCTGGAGCAAGGAATATACATCCATACTTTCATTCATATAATAATGTAATAACATTCTCAGTACTTTTTTACATCTTAGCCTCAAGCTGTATAAATTTATGTGCATCTATCTCTATACTAAGCAGACATTCTCACAAAAAGTACAGAGAATTAAACTATCCATTCCCTCACACAGCATCACCTGACCTGGTGTCCACACATCCAAAACTGACATTGTCCTGTGTCCTTCCAACAGACCAACTCACTGTTTGGACACAGTTGCTCTTCGTATCTGTGAAAACTGAGTGAGGAGTGACTGACTGCACCTCCTCTACCATTACTACCATCACTGCTGCTGCTACTGCTGCTGCTGCTGCTGCTGCTGCCCTACCACAGCTGCCAAGAAATGCACTTGTGTGTGTGTGTGTGTGTGTGTGTGTGTGTGTGTGTGTCATCATATCATACAGCCTTCACATATTTTATCCACTTGGTTATGGTTCTGTGCATCATGGCAAATCACACTGCTGGTAGACAATGGATATCTGAAATGTTCCCTACTTTAATCCCCTCTGAACTGCTGTTACTGCTGCTGCTGCTGGATCCTTGGTGATCTGTTTGTATTTTTGCTCAAGTGGCTTGTGTGTGTGTGTGTGTACTGATGGACCTTGGGAGGGCAGCTGGATGGTGTGAACTGTTGTCAGTGATGACAACATGCACACACACATGTGGCAAAAGCAACACAGCAGCAGATTTGTCAGCCTGGATATGCTCTTTGTAATCTGTGATACTTTTCAGAAGGGGAATATTGAAGGTTTTATACATTATTTATTAGTTATTGTATTTTGGTCATAGGCTGATTTTGCACCACTTTAGCTGATAATTTGAAATTGGTTCTGAACCCAAGAAATACTTGAAGGTGCAATTTTCAGATAAATTAAATAGTATTCCAATTGTACATAGAGATAACAGAAAGTAAGTGAGAGTATTACATAACTGTTTTTGGTATTTTGATTTTTAGGTTTTCACCAAGAGGGTTGTTAGTCCTGGTCTTTGCTTACTGCCTGTCTGGACCTCACAGTGGTGATGGGAAGCCTCAAGCGTGTGACTGTCTGGCAGCTGTGTGGGCCATTCTGGATGAGTATGTGCTGGATGGATGTTAACTGGCACCACATGAGCTTATTTGTTGGCAGATCCAGATGTTGGGAGTACCACAGTTGCTGAGACAATGAGGCAGTCCTGTTAGGGAAGTTTAGTGACTGAACACTGAAGGTTGACCAAACTCCTCTTGGGCTACAGCTATCATTGTACTCATAGCTCAATGGGTAAAGAGTTGTGTACCTTGAATGTTTTGATGGGAATCCTAGTGCTATTCCCCTTATGCCTTGCTCAGCAGGTGTCTGTGAGACCTGTGGATGGTGGTGTTATCACAGTCAAAAATGTTTTATTGTCCCACACTTTTTCCCATTGTCTTCAACATTTTCCCTTAGTATCAAGTCCAATAATCCACAGACTCTCCTCACAAATATAACAGGTGACAGATGCTAAGGAGGTGACAGGACTTCAGATTGAGGGAAATGCTAAACACTGGGAGTGAGTGTGGCAAATTACATGACCTCTGACCAGACTAGACCAACAGGATAAATGAACATGGCCTAACTCCAGGCTGTGCTGTGTTGAGGCAGTCCTGGGGTGAGGTGACAGCTGGTGTGACACTCATAGTCACTGGAGCAGCCAAGAAGCCTCACGACAATTATAAATTGATTAGCTTTGGCACAAGCCTTTGTTATCAGCTAGGCTTGCCTCCTTCACAATGCTCCTGTCTTCCCCTCTGGTGGTCAGCCACTGCCTGCACCTCTGCCTTGTAGGGAATTTACCTCCTGCTCATGAGTGACACGATGAAGAAAAGGAAATAAATGTACATCTTTTCATCTCTGCATGGGACAAATGAGGGCTGTGTGTGTGTATTTCATAATTTATCTTATTTTTTTTCTGGGCATTTATGGTGCTGAAAGACAAGAAAATTCATGCATACATTATGATCACTCATTATTAATCTTTTTATTTTATTATCCTTTTCATTATCATCAAGACCGTGCTGGGCTTAAATTAATGTGTGTGTGTGTGTAATTATAGATATGTAGTTGTATTCATGTCCGGTGGCAAATCAGATATATTTTGCTTATTGGTGAGAGAGAGAGAGAGAGAGAGAGTAGTTTTGGCCCAACAGTGAGTAATGATGATGTGTAAAGCATATTCTTCTAGGAGCAAATGAGGCAATGTGTCCGCCAGGCATCAACATGTCACTTCATTGTTACCATGTTTTTAAGCATGAAATAAATGTGCCTTTTTTACAGCTAGCTTGTTTGATTGTCATCAAGTGTGTGTGTGTGTGTGTGTGTCATGCGAATCTTTCTGGACTAGCCGTCCCAGCTATTCTCTCTGTAGAGTTTAGAGATCATGATTATGGTTTAAATACAAGGAAGCTACAGACTTGAGCTTCCTTGAGATGAGTAAGTTGAGACCTGTCACGCAGCACGTTCCATTGGCTCACGGCTGAGAGGATGAGGATTCGACTCCCGGGCCGAGAGGAGAGGAGCTGTGGGATTTGTCTCCCTCCCTTGCTGGAGTGCAGACCCCCTACTAAGATGCCTCTATTCATGGGGGATCCATCTAAAGTTGTGATCCAAGGCATTCTGTGTAGCATGGTGCAGTGTGACCCACCAGGGATCCATGGTTTGGTGGAGGTCAAGAATTCTACCCATCGTCTACATTCCTTGGTTGAGGTGGTTCCTCGTGAACATGGCGGGTATCGTGAATCATTATTTCTGCTGTTTCTGTCGTATGAGTTAAAATATTTGTCTAGCGATGTCAAAGGATGGCCAAACATAAAACAAGCGGTGGTTGGTAATATTCAAGAACAGCAGGCGAGGATTGAAAACCGTAGTGAACTGGTGAAATGAGCGAAGCTAGGAGGTTGTGCACATGTTCATTATAATGTTGCTTTACCTCAGATGATAAAATACCCATCATGGTGTATATATATTAAAACCAATGCAGTCCAAACATGAATAATCCGAATCCAAAGTTGGAACGAAGCCGGATTCCGGACGGACACCACGATAGCTGTCTCGTGTGCGCACTGCGCAGTGTACTTGGTCGTGAGGAGTGACATCAATGCTTGTCTTTCTCGCCTGAGTCGTTGACGTGCAAGGACGTCTCGTTGTTCTTCTCCTGTGGCCAGAGGTGTACTCTGTCGTTAAGGCCGTGGGTGGTGCACATGTGCCGGACAGCCAGCTGATGGGCGCCAGACTGTAATGGTGATCAGCCGGCTGCTACTGCCACCAGAGCCGGTGAGGCCATGAACTGCTCCTCTCTGCCGCCTCCAGATGGACCATCTGCCCTTCGACCACATCTGGTAAGGTTTGTGTCCATTCCCTAAAACTAGTACAGCTGACTTGGCCTGGCAGTGGCCTTCCTCCCGCTGCCTCGGTATCCCCGCTGGGGATGCCTCCCCGCCCCTCCCTCGTTCCCGCCAACCCTGACCTATATTTAGGTGGTAGTCTAGAGTGATAGTCAAACTGGGTACATGGTGCACCCTAGGGCGCATGATGTTTTTCGAAGGATACTTGGAAATAATTGGGTACATGACATGGCTAGTGCATGTAAGAGTGCACAGTGGGCAAAGATGTTTTAGAAACAAAATTGTGTGTCATGTAGCATGTACATGACATGGCCAGTATGTATTAGAGTGCACAGTAGTACTCTAATACATATACATGAAGCAAATTGTGTCATGTAAGAAATTAATTTAAACTTAAATTAAAATATTACAAATTAGCGTATTGTATATTACACTTGGACGCAACTCGCGCCTCACAGGTTTTGAGTTGTAGCATTTTGCTTTATAGTACATCTAGTACTTATAAAACAGTTATGTAGGATGGGGTGATTATTTTTTATTATTAAAACAGAGACGTGCTACTTTAATTTATATTTTTCAGTCTTGAAACTATGTATTTTTTATTTTTTTATTTATTTTTTTTTTGTAATTCATTATCCTATGTGTTAGGATACATGAATATCTCAAAAGCTCCCTTGAAGGTCCATGAGCTTATAAAAGGTTGGGAAGCAGTGGTCTAGAGGATCCGCCTCACTGTCGCGGCGTTCCGCCACTGGTGCCCGTCCTGGCGTCCTTCTCTCCCTTTCTCGAAAGGCCGCTTGGTCGGGTAGTGCTTTGGAGGTGACGGACCAAGGGGTTGTACAGAGTGAGGATCATTTCTTTCATTTATGTTCAAATGATCTGCCGATTAAGACAATTATTTTGTTCAGGTTGTTTACGGCTTACGAACATTGTTGGCTGTTTTAGGCTGCTCGATATTGTTACTCCTAAAGGGAAGGAAGTCCTGGATGAGTGTGTGGGTGTACCTTGGCGTCAGCAAAACAAGGTTAGTGAGTGTCCATGAAAGGAGGAGGAGGAGGGAAAGAGAAAAATAGTATTAGTACTACTACTAATAATAATAATGCAATATGTGGTATAAATTATTGCATATCGCAGAGTCTCGTGGCGTAATGCATCCCACAATTACGTATTTGCTTTTTATACGAAACATGGTTACACTTCTTTCAAGTTCACAGAAAACGGATTTTCACAACAAAAGGAGAACCTCACAGAACCAAGGACTATTTTGAAACACTTCTGTGCCACGCCTCCACTACTTTCAGAAGACTGTAGTTGAAGTTGCAAGGGTCTTCAAGGGTGTTTTTATATTTCTGGTGGCAGATAAACAAGATTCTCTTGTTATGAACAAGAGAAAGACTCTAGAGAACTCGGCTGATCAAGTCTGTGGCCTTTGAACATTGTCGTATTGAGAGAGTGAAGCGTTTCAGAATACAGGCATCAAACACAACGAGGCGTGATCCGAAGCTGTGTTGGTGCTCCGATCAGAAGAGTGAGACAGCCGCGGCGCTCAGATCACACACACAGTCAGTCCTGCCGCCAGTCGCCGCCCAGCCTCGGATGGCGGAGGGGGCACGCTTGTTTCCGATCCGGGATATGTGCTTGTGTTTCACTTGTGACGACTCTCTGACACCTCTGGACGGTTGTGTGTACCTGGCATCCCTGCAACACACACACACACACACACACACGTCCATGTACCATAGCTTATAATTTAACAGCAAAACATGATTACAAACATTTATAAAGACATCCAAAATTATAGAACCACAAACCAACATAACACCATAAGTTAATAAATACAAAATAAGTAACTATCAGATTACACACATACACACACACACACACACACACACACACAGGCAGCAGCAGCAGCAGCAGCAGCAGGATCGGGTGAACGGAGCCATACCTTCTCATCACCAGCAGGTCAAATGAAAGAGTTTTAAGTGCAGGAAAGTGAAAGGACTTCAGATAAAGTGAAGGAATACAAGTGAAGTGTTCGTAAAGTGTAATCTGACAAAGAAAGTGCAGGAAGAAAGAATGAAAGAGGGCAAGGCGGAGCGGTGCAGAAGGGAGGAACCAAGAAAGGATACGAAGCAAGGGTTTAAGGACGAGGGAGAGGAGGAGAAAGATATGGAAGTTAGCGAGAGTGTGGTGACTGTACCCATCGTCATGTATGGAGTACGCTTCTCATATGAGGGGGGAGGGGGGGAGGAGGATTCAACACTCCTGAACAGGCTGGAATCAGAAGTGTTTCGTCCTATCAGCCTTCTCCTCTAACTGACTCTTACTCAGCCTCTCTTCGCCGCAATGTTACATCTCTTCTTGCCTTCTGCCTCTACTAACACGCTGACTGCCCTTATGATCTTGTTAACTGCATGCCTCTCCTCTTCCCGCAGCCTCGCTGCACAAGACTTTCTACTTTCTCCCACCACTATTCTCTTCACTTCCCAAATGCCCAAATGCAGGATTTAACCAGTATTCACAATCTTTTAATCCTTTCACTGTTAAATTCTGGAACTCCCTGCTTGGTTCTGTATTCTGCCCTTCCTACGACCAGAATCCCTTCAAGGGGGAAGAGTCAAAACATTTTTCAAATTTTGGATTATCCGTTCTGTCCTTTTTCTTTAGTACCTAGCACCCCGGTGGTCCCTTTCTTATGAAATTTTTCCAGCCCCTGGCCAGTGCCACTACTACATAAAGAATACATAGATAAATCGCTAAACTTTTAATTTCGGAGAAGAAGAGCCTGAGTTAGCCCTTGACTTAATACACAGCAGAGGAGGAAAGTGCTTGAACTTTGCCGCATATTATACAACTTTTTTTTTTTTTTACTATTCTTTCTTTTTGCTATATTTGAGGAACTAGACCTTGTAAAATATTGTTTTATGTAAAGTCACTTGTCTTGCGTTTTGTATTTCTGTGAGTTTGGCACACTGCTTTGGTTACGATATGATAAATGTGCGTGTTTGACATCAAGACTTTGCCTGTATTTATATTCTTGTTATCTATTTTAAAATCTGTTTTATGTATTTTTATAGGTGTAGTTAATACGATTTGCTTTTTATTTGATTTCATCAAACAAGTAAAAAAAAGTGTTTACAATAAAAAGAGAGAAAAAGGTTAAGAAATAGGTAAAATTAGTGTTGGTAAAACCTCAGCCTGTTGTTGTACGTGTCGTGTTCCAGTTGAGGTTGGCGTGACAAGTGGAAAAGACAAATATGGTGGTGATTTTATAGGTGGACTCTGAAGATACTTTATAGTGTATGAAGTGGCTACACTGTACAAGAGGTAGAGGTGAATGGGTATTACACGCACGGCAAGGAGGACAAGGTGGCAGGTCACCGCTGTCCTGTAAACACTCTGGAGGCACGTTGCCAAATGCACACTGATTTTCTCACACTGAGCTCATCGTGTCGTCTCATTCACGGAAGTCAGTGTCCTTGCCATACTTTGAGTGAGCAGTAAAGTGTTGCCGTATTGTGTGCTGCTGTATCAGCTGCTTCATTGTGCGTCAGCTCCTCATGTTTTCAAAAGTCCTCTTCCTTGCGCACTACTTGAAGAAATTGAGTGCACCACCATGCAGGAAGTCTTCTCCTGGTGTGTGTACCGAGGAAACACCAGTTTGTCTGCTGAGAAAACCTGCACAATTTTATAAAGTAAATATGACATATAAAGAAATGACACGTCAACAATAAGTGGAATTCTCCAAGCAGCGAAACACGAAGCAACCTGCTGCAGCAAATTGCTGACGCCACGACAAGCTTCACTGTTCTGCAAAGTAAACATGAATTTTGAAGACACGACACACCCATGATGATTGGAATTTTGCTAATACTGTAATGGACAGACTGGTTGCATGGGTGGCAGCTTGTTTGAGTGAGGCGGATGTTGGTGGTTTGCGCGGGTGTAAGGACAGATACTTACTCCTGGGACAAAGGAAGTGAGTGACTTGCTGGTCGACTGTCTCTGCTGCTTCATCCTTCACGACGCCACCAGCAAGTGCAAGGCCGCTGTTCTGAAAGACTTTGCTCTGCCATCACGATTGTCTTCAAAGACCACAGAAGTGATTAGTCACTTTCTCTAAACTGTCCCGATTAATAAGGCTGAACTACTATCACTGCAATCACGAACACACGCTTGGAAATGCCACTAATTCCCACGAGAGCCTGTTAAAGGTTGTCCAGATAAGACGCGGAAGCATTTCAGAATCCGCACATAATATACGTACATCACACTGTTCTCACTGGACCCTACTGACGGAAATAATTCACCTGTTTGTTAGAATATTCCAGAAAAACGACGTAACACGGCCTCTCAAACCCATAGTAGCCTGCATTTACACAACAACAAAAAGAAAACAAGTTGTTACGTACGTACTTCCAACTTAATGCAGGACGGAATACTTATAATATATATATATATATATATATATATATATATATATATATATATATATATATATATATATATATATATATATATATAGTATTACCACAGTTGTATCGTTCTTGCATCTGATTGGCTGTTAGGTTCAAATCGAGGCCTCTGATTGGTGCGCGTGGTGGGTGCCGCCAGGGCTCAGCTCCAAGCTGCTGAGCACGCCAAGAAAGGGACCACAGGTGATGGAATCAGAGGTTCTAGACAAGACAGTGCCATGCCTGGCTTTCCTTGTGAAGGTTTTCACGCACCACTGTTTACAACGCGATCCAAAAGCAAGAAGAGGAAGCAGCAAACAATGAACGACCAAGAGACGTTAAGCGAGAAGGCGAAGACGCAGAGGAAGGAAGAGGCCAAACAACCCAGCAAGAAAAGGAGGTTAGAGAGCATGGAAGACTGCGGCAGCCACAGGGCCAACACGGAGATGGAAGGCGTTAAAGAGATGAAGCATCGCACCAACAACAAGGGAGACCATATGAAAGGCTGTGAGAGCAGCAAGAGCAGCACCAAGCTGTATGATGGCAAACAGGTTAAGCAACACAACAAGAAGAAGAGGAAGGCGGGAGACATGGAGGACTATGACACCCGTAAAAAGAGGAAGGTGGATGGCGGTGAAGAGGATATGGAACACGGAGAGCAGGAGAAGAGGAAGGATAGAAAAGATAAGAAAACGAAGGCCACGGAGGGCGAGAAAAAGGCCAAGAAGAGAAAGACGCAGGATATTGAAGACCACGAGAGCCAGCCCAAGAAGAGCAAGACGCAGGGTACAGAAGAGGACGAGAGCCTGCCCAAGAAGAGGAAGACGCGGGATACAGAAGAGGACGAAAGCCAGCCCAAGAAGAGCAAGACGCAGGACAAGAAAGAGCACGAGAGCCAGCCCAGGAAGAGGAAGACGCGGGATGCAGAAGAGGACGAGAGCCAGCCCAAGAAGAGGAAGACGCGGGATACAGAAGAGGACGAGAGCCAGCCCTAGAAGAGCAAGACGCAGGACAAGAAGGAGCACGAGAGCCAGCCCAAGAAGAGGAAGATGCGGGATACAGAAGAGGACGAGAGCCAGCCCAAGAAGAGCAAGACGCGGGACAAGAAGGAACACGAGAGCCAGCCCAAGACGAGCAAGACGCAGGATGCGGAGGAAGACAAGAGCCAGGCCAAAGATTGGGGGGAGATATTCTGGTTCAACGTGTTGAGGGTGGTAGTGGACACCGAGCTGGCCACTGGGACGAAAAGAAATGTAAGCGAGTACTGTCGTATTGATATTGAGGAAGGACAACTGGTGGACGGGGCAGTGCGCGGCCACCCTTGTACTGTTCTCCTGGATACCGGCGCTTCTGTCACTATAATGATGGTGTCACTGGCCGAAAAAATGGGCCTTGTCACGGGCGATGAGGAGAAGGTGACGGTAATCTCTAACACGGCTTATGGAACGTTGCGGCTGGAGGTGATCAAGCTGGACGAGGTGGTGATCACCCTGAAGGGCGGCGTGGAGGTCAGCACGCCCTTACAGGTGTTTCCAAAGGAGATGGAGGGTCACTATTCCGCTGAAATGATAATCATGTCCATGAACCGCCTGGAGGAAGCCGAGATCGTGCAAGAGTTCCATCCCGACGGCAGCGGCAGCCTGTTTCTCCGCCACCCTGAACGTCTGCGGCGGAAACCTGAGCCAGGGTTCGTAGGGAAAGTATACACGTTTGTCGCACGAACACTAGATAGCGAGGAGCCGCTCACAGTACTGGTGGACACTGGCGCCGCAGCATCATTTGTCGTGACAAGGTTCGGCCGGGAAAAGTTGATGCACAGGGCAGGCAGGTGTGCTCCGCCGCCGCAACTAATCTCGCTGGACTTTGGACAGGGCACACGCGCACTGATGATGGACGTGGACACCGTTCAAGTGGATCAGGCATATGACTTCTTGTTTGGAAGAGGGATGCTCTATTATTTATGTGCTGTAATGGACTTCATTGACTATTCTTTGACCTTGAAGGTCGGTACAGTAACGGTCAGGCTTCCCTTCCACTCGTCCCGCTGCGGAGGGAGCGCTGATCTCCTGGAAAAATTTGCCGAAAAATAGATTGAAAAAATAAATAAAAAGCGAAAGAAATAAAAAAAAAATATATATATATATATATATATATATATATATATATATATATATATATATATATATATATATATATATATATATATATATATAAAGAAAATGAAAAAAAAATAGAAAAATTATAAAAAAATAAGTAAATACAGTAAATGCTAACAAGAAAAAAAAAATAAAATGGAAAAATAATAAAAAAAAAAATCCGTAGAGCACATGGCAATAAAGGCAGCAGCGGTTGGTAGTGATGCATGCATGGCTAAGAAGACTGAGGAAAGTAATGAGAAGTTATGAGAAGAGGACCCGATGGGCTGCACTGAAGGCTGGCCAAGAAGCAAGAGTTCAAGACCAAGGTGCCACACACAGTGAACCTAAACACAGAGCGGTTCCAGGACTGGTGGAAGAAGAGTGCGGGGATCTTGAGAGAAGTGGATAGAGAAGTACTGGGAGAAACGTGTGGAAAGTCACGCACAACTAGACAACAATGGTGGTGGAGTGAACACGTCAACAATGCACTGAAAAGGACAAAGGAAATCAAGAAAGAGTGGGAGCAGAGCGGAACGAGGCAGAATAAGTTGGAATACAGAAGAGCAAAGAAGTTAGCAGGGAAAGCAGTGGCGGTGGCTAAGGCTGAGGCATGTCGTGATTTACTGGAAAAGCTGCAAACACCAGGAGGAGAGAAGAGAACATGCAGGATACCAAGGAGTAGGAACAAGCCAATAAAGGATGTAAATCATGCGAAGCAGATGAAGGATGCTACTGGTGTGGTGCTAACTGATATGAAGAAGGTACAGGCGACATGACTGACAGGAACAAGGTACAGGAGAAGACTGGGATGTTTGTGTGAAAAGCGTGACTTGTGACAGAGGATAGAAAATGAAAAAGTATATTTGATAATACAATTATGTACATAATTGTAAAAACCGTAACTTGCTCAGGAGGATGAAAGAAAGGAAAGAAAAACATTGAAGAAAAATATGCATATATCATGTGTGAAAGAAAAAAAAATCTCGATCATGAAAGAAGAATAAAGAAAAGAAAAAAATAATAAGATAACACAAGTAAAAAGAATGAAAAACGTAACTTAGTGTAAAAAAAAAGAAAAAAAATAAAGAAAAAGTAAAATACGTGCTGTAATAATATTATCGATGTTTGTGTGGAAAGCGTAACTTGATCAAGAGGATAAAACAAACAAAAAAAAAAAAAGGAAAAAAAGGAGAAGGTTATTATGTATGAAAAACAAAACCTGAAAATTACAAAAAAGAAAAGGTAAAAAAAAAAATAGATATGCAGTAAAATTAAGGATGCCTGTGTGAAAAAGAAAGACAGCGTGAAGAAGAGGATGAATTGTGTGTTTTCCTGCAAATTATGTATGAAAAACAAAACCTGAAAATTACAAAAAAGAAAAGGTAAAAAAAAAAAAAAGATATGCAGTAAAATTAAGGATGCCTGTGTGAAAAAGAAAGACAGCGTGAAGAAGAGGATGAATTGTGTGTTTTCCTGCAAGAATCTGAGCCTTGCTTGTCACGCAGGAAGAACATTTTCTCTGTGAAATAAATGAAAAAAAAAAACAGGAAAAAAAGAAAATAATGTATCAAAATTTTACATATGTATGTGAAAAACGTTCCCCAAAAAGAATTAAAACAGGAAAAGAAAAATCAACAAAATATAAACCAAAATAATGGATGCATTTGTGAAAAAAATTAAATAAAGGAAATAAATACGCAATGTGGATGTTTGTGTGAACAGCGGGATTTGTCCCAGAGAGAAAAACAAGGAAAAGAAAATGTGAAAAATGTGAAAAATATATCTTTTAAGAGAATGAAAAAATAAAAACGTGAAAATGTGAATAAAAGTAAAAAATAAAGAAGAAAAACAAGATATTGTAATACAATTATGTATATGTGTGAAAACCGTAACGTAAAAAAATAAAACAGAAAAAAGGAAATAAAAAAAATAGTAAAATGATGTATATCAATGGGAAAAACGTAACTTGAAAAGGACAAAAAAGAAAAAAAAGAAAAAAATGTAGTAAAATTATTGAAGCATGTGTGAAAAAGTTAATTTGATGAAGAGGATAAATTAACTTTTTTTCCTACATAAACTTGAGCCTTGCTTTTCATGCGGCAAGAAAAACAAATGTAAAACAATGGACGTCTTTGTAAAAAAAATGCAAAGAAAAAGAAAAAAATGTAACAATTATGGATGGATTCATCCAAGAGAATGAAATTACACGAAGGAAAACGAAAATACGAAGAAATGTCAAAAAGATATGTGAAGAAAATCATTAAATAAAAAAAACGCTAAAAAGAAAAAAAAAAAGAAAAGAAAAAAGAAGAAGAATATTCTATAATAAAATTATGTATATAAGTGTGAAAACCGTAGCTTGTTCAAGAGGATGAAATAAAGAAAAGAAAAAAAGAGAATATATGTTCCTGAATATATGTATATAGTGTGTGTAAAAAAAAGAAACTTGAAGAATAAAAAAGATGAAATAAAAAAAAATGAAAAAATACAAGAAAAGTTATTTAAAGAGAATAAGGAAAAAAAAAGATAAAAAAAAAAGAAACAGGTGCTAAGATTATGGATGGATGCGTGAAAAACTTACTTGATGAAGAAGATAAATTGTCTTTTTTTTTTTTTTTATCCTGCATGAGTCTGAGCCTTGCCTTTCATGCAGGACCAACATTATTGCGGTGGAAAAATCCGAAATAAAGGAAAAAAAAATTGTAGTAAATCTTTTATATAGATTTACTATATATATATATATATATATATATATATATATATAAAGAGGATTAAAAAGAAAAGAAAACGAAAAAAGAAGAAAATAAGCAGTAAAATAACGGATTGATATGTGAAAAAATATAAAGAAAAAAGAAAAATCATGTACCCTAATTAGGGATGTTTGTGAGAAAAGGGTTACTTGTGTGAGACGATGAAATAAAACAAAGAAACAGGAAAACAAAGAAAAAGGGGAAACATATGACTTACTGATGAGAATAAAAAACAAACTGAAACGTGAAAAAAAATAAAAATAAAAGAGCAGAATCTTGCAATACAGTTACGTATGTATATAAGTGTGAAAGTCGTAAGTTGTCCAGGAGGATGACATGAAGAAAAGATAAAAATAATGTTGTAGAAAAATATGTATATAGTATGTGTGAGTTAAACATGATGAAAAAGAATAAAGGAAAAAAGAATAAAATAAAAGGAAAAAAATAAAAACACGTAACTTGAAAAATAAAGACGAAAAGATATATTTGTAAACAAGACGTAACACGTTCAAGAGGATGTAAAAGAAAATACAAAAAAAAAAGGAAAATGCGCACTGCAATTATGGATGTTTGCGTGAAAAGCGGAACTTGTTGAAGAGGATGAAATATAACAAAGAAGAAAGAAAAAATGCAGTAAAATTACGTATATATGTCTGAGAAATGTAAATTGAAAAGGATAAAAAAATAACAAAAAAAAAAAAAAAAAAGAAAAAAGGAAAGACATTATGGACGTATGTGTGAAAAACTTAACATGATGAAGAGGATAAAAGTATTTTAACAAAACAAATTAGTGTCTTGTTTTTCATGCACTAACAACATTATTTCTTTGGAAAAAAAAACATGCAAAGAAATTAAAAGGGAAAAAAAAAGAAAAGTGTAGTAAAATAATGAATGCATATGTGAAAATGACAATTTCTCGAAGAGAACAAAAAAAAAATAAATAAAAAAGCATGAAAAAATAAATATATAGTAAAAATAAAATATTTATATAAGAGAGAAAAATACAATTTGTTCAAGAGAATGAAATGAAGAAAAAAGAAAGAAAAAATCAACTTCAACAAAAATTATTTAGGAAGTATGTGCAAAAAAAAAAATAAATAAAAAATGAAATAAATAAATAAATAAACAAAAATAAATAAAGAAAAGGAAAGAAAAATAAAAAACTAATGAAAGTAAAAATGAAATAAATATACTGTAATAAAATTAAGTATATATATATATATATATATATATATATATATATATATATATATATATATATATATATATATATATATATATATATATATATATATATATATATTATATATTATTATATATTATATTATTAATATTATATATAATATATTATATATAATATATAATAATAATAATATTATTATCATATATATATATATATATATATATATATATATATATATATATATATATATATATATATATATATATATATATATATATATATATATATATATATATATATATATATGATAATAATATTATTATTATTATAACCATTAATACTTCTACTACCACTACTACTACTACTATGTTTACAACCACCCTCGCTAGAGGCGAGTAGGTAGAAGAAAATAAGCAGTAAAATAACGGATTCATATGTGAAAAAAATATAAAGAAAAAAGAAAAATCATCTACCCTACCTCTAGCGAGGGTGGTTGTAAACATGGTAGTAGTAGTGGTAGTGGTAGTAGCAGTAGTAGTGGTAGTAGAAGTATTAATGGGTAGTAGAAGTATTTAATCATGGGTATAATAAAAATAATATAATTATTTGATAATATAGTGTCCCTTGCAGCTCTCACCTCCCGTGGAGGGGCACAGGGAGGTGTTGCTCTCTCACCTCCCGTGGGCAGCTCCGTCACCTATTGTGTGTTTGTTAGGCACACGTGGTGACGAAGCTCCATCACCACGTGGTGTTGTGTGCTTGTTAGGCACACGTGGCGATGGAGAGGATGCCCTTGAAGTTTCTTGGAGAGGATGCCCTTGAAGTTTCTTGTGAGTTCTGAGTGGGGTTTGAACCCCGGCGTCCCTCACTCAAAACTCCAAAGTCCATCACTCTACCCACTGGGCCACGAGGGCCCATAATAGTAGGTGTAAAGTTGGGGTATTTCCCCGTATTATTTTCACGTCACTAAATATCACTGTAGCTTAATGATACTTTTTGTGTAGATGCGTACTGTCGTGAAACATGTTCATGAAGAGTTACAACCAGATTTATGAAAAAGAAAAAAATAGAAAAATAAAAATATGTAAAATAGAAGATGGTCTTGCTAATTGCAACATAACTCTTCAACCTTTTAATTCAGTCAGTGTTTGAAGTAGTTCGTCATGCAGGGGAGCATTTTTTCTAGGTCTGTCAATAACTACTTTTTTAACAAGTCGTCGTAAAATTAATAATTATGAGAATAATTATTAGAAAACATTTTTATTCGTATGAAAAATATTTTCTTAAATGTTTTCTTTTATTTTGATAAAAAAGAAAAAAAGGGTCAGTGTCGATCATAGAGCATTTATCTATAAACAACAACAAAAAGTATGAAAAGCTGTTGATGAATGTGAAGGACGTGTGAGCAAGAGTGCAAATGACTGCATCTCCAGAAAACGGCGCCTGCCCCTCGCTCTGCTGGCTGCTTGCCTCGCACTTTTCTCTTGGCGAGTGTTTCATCGTGCCATCCAGTACATGCAGGCGTCTCAAAGTGTTTGCTGAGACAGGTGTGCCAGTGTCGCTGTAGACATTGCTCTCTGTGTGCCCAGGCCTGAGATGTGACGCTGCCTGTGCCGCGGCAAAGTCCACCCTTGCTTTCATGTCTCTCTTGTGTTGCGCAAGAGAACCAAATGTTGTGGTGCACGGACTCCTTGTCTTTTGGCTTTTGTTACCTGGACATCACAGTACATACATGTGTACTTAGTGAAGTATAAACATTCTCTCTCTCTCTCTCTCTCTCTCTCTCTCTCTCTCTCTCTCTCTCTCTCTCTCTCTCTCTCTCTCTCTCTCTCTCTCTCTCTCTCTCGTTATTAATTAATACCTTGTTTGTTCGTGATATGTAAAGTCCTCTGAGCGTTTTGTTTCTTTTTTATTTCCAGACAGGGGTTAGGTGACATAAGATTGAAGTAGAGAGAGAGAGAGAGAGAGAGAAAATATTAACAAAAATAACAAACAATTTCCCTACATTCCCGCGTCTCCTCGGTGCATTTTCGGTGGAATTTAAAAGCAGCACGACCACGCCGCCGGTTGTGTTGCTGTGATGCTGGTGCTGCTGCTGCTGCTGATGATGATGATGAGGAGGAGGAGGAGAAGAAGGAATAAGAGGAGATGTCGTCTTCTTCTTCTTCTTCTTCTTCTTCTTCTTCTTCTTCTTCTTCTTCTTCTTCTTCTTCTTCTTCTTCTTCTTCTTCTTCTTCTTCTTCTTCTTCTTCTTCTTCTTCTTCTTCTTCTTCTTCTTCTTCTTCTTCTTCTTCTTCTTCTTCTTCTTCTTCTTCTTCTTCTTCTTCTTCTTCTTCTTCTTCTTCTTCTTCTTCTTCTTCTTCTTCTTCTTCTTCTTCTTCTTCTTCTTCTTCCTTCACCTAATTTAATCTAACCAAACTACTACTGCTACTACTACTACAATTTTTCTCCTCCTCCTGCTCTTTTGTCTTACCTAACATAACCAAACTACTACTACTACTACTACTACCTACAACTACTACTACTACAGCTCTGGATAGTATATATATGTCTGGTGCATGCTGAGGACAAGGCACACCTCCCAAGACTATCCGGTGTGGCGTTAGTCAAGCCATGGCAAATAGTCTGGAGCCCTTGCCTTTGTACTATTCCTGATAGTCTTTGCTGTGGCTGCTGCTGCTGCTGCTGCCTACATGTGGGTCAAAGGTTAGTAGTACACTATCCCAGGCTGTTCTGCTGGGATAGTATGCCATCTTGCACTATTTTGGTAGAAGTTGACCATTTTTAACTGTCTTGGCAGGATAGTACATGATTTTGGACTATTTTGCTATGATGGGATGTTTTTTGTGGTGTTTTGTTCAAAATAGTACACCATTTTGTGAAGTCATCCCCCTCCTAAAAAAAATTTCATACTAAAAAAACACCAAAAACACAATTTTAGCCATCACCCATAAAATAGTTTACTATCTGACTATCCAGAGGCACAGCAGACTCAGGTAGTCAAGGATTTCACAGAGGAGGCCTTGAAACATAAACCCCCAAAAAACACAATTTTGAACTATTTTGACTATTAGCCCCAAAATAGAACACCATCTGACTATCCATAAAGTGAGGGACTAAATTATACATCACAAAAAATATAGTCATATTTGAAGAGCAAAAAAACATTGATAGTAACATTTTCAACACAAAACCACAAAGGAAACCCATAGTTTTAACTATTGACCAAAGCAGTGTACTATCTGACTATCCCCAGTCACAGCAGAGCCCCAGAGGAGCTAGCACAGACCAGTGTTGTTGTTGTTGTTGTTGTTGATCCTGCTATGGGTGGTGCTGATGGAGCCCCATGTGGAGCTGTCCCTGGCTGTCACCATCACCACCTCCCTGCCACACTCTCTCTCTCTCTCTCTCAAAAGCCACAAGTTCCTTTAGTGCTCTGAACATTTTTTGTTTTTGTAAAGGCATTTTAAAGGTTGGAGCAAAGCCTTGAATGATGAGCACCTTTGTTGACCTGAGTGAGACCTCTGCTACAGCCCCACATGACAGGTTAGTGCAAGAGTTGTGTTGTGGTGTAATTAGAGGCAGTGTCCAGGGCTGTTGACCTGAGTGAGGCCTCTGCTTCAGCCCCACATGACAGCTTAGTGCAAGAGTTGTGTTGTGGTGTAATTAGAGGCAGTGTCCAGGGCTGTTGACCTGAGTGAGGCCTCTGCTTCAGCTCCACGTGACAGGTTAGTGCAAGGGTTGTGTTGTGGTGGAATTAGAGGCAGTGTCCAGGGCTGTTGCTGGTGGTGTTCCTCAAGGAAATGTTTGGGATTGATGTATTTGCACATTTTCATTCAAACAGTTCTTTTTGGTGGTGACACAACTTGAGATGTCATTGGTGGCATGTAAAATTCTCTGTCACACCATCTGGAAAATGGTGAAATTTAGCTATTTGGAGAAAAAAAAATATTCTAAAAGCCACAAAAGCAAAGTTTGACAGGAATAATGGACATTTTGTATTGTTTTGCAATGAAGAGTTGAAAATAATACTTGCTTGTCAGACACATTGTGTTTTTAGAGTATTATCATCATCCACACACTGACTCTCAAACTGTCCACTGCCGTCATTTTGTTCATCTTTCCGCTTCACATTTTACATTTGCCCGTAGTGCTTTTCTTCCTCTTCCCAAACCCCAGCACTCTGTATTTTATGTAGTCATTCTGAGTGTTAGCACAACCCAGCCTCTGTTTGTGTCTTGTGTGTTTTTTTTTGTGTTTTTAAGTGTGTATAGGCCTTCTGAGTGTTGGCCTCACCTCACTCAACCAAACCTGACCTGTCATCACTGTTGCAGAAGAGACAACTAGTGGGCCGTGTGTGGTGAACCCGTTTTGTCTGTCAGAGCCACCCCTACAGCCACACACCACCACCACCACCACAACTAGCAGGAGAGGGCATCCACCACCTCCTCCTCCAGCAGCTGGCCAGGGCACAGGACCAGGCTGAGCAAGGTGTGGTGGCAGTGGTGTTAGTAGAATAGATAGTAGTGGTAATAGTAATGCTCAATATAGTAGTAAAAATGATAGTAGAGGTCCTGGATTATATATTTTTAGTAGTAGTAGTTCCAGCATTTGTTGAAATATACTGGTAATTGTACTACTACTACTACTACTACTGTACTTCTAGCCAGCCCTTTATGTTTGTATACAGTTGAAGGGGAAAACAAACACCAGTAACTGTGGACTGCTTTTGTTCATCACACACACAAAACAACAACAATAACAACAACACAATGAACACATCATTTAATAACAAACAGATAACAACAACAACATCAACAAATTCTGCCACCATTCCCTGCAAACAGTGAAGGAAAACAAAAGGAAAAAGAAGGAAAACAAAGATGACAACAACGGTGCTCTTCTTTCCCCAGCAGGTGGTGATGCAGAGGGTGGCCAGCTTGCCCGCCCCCTCCTGTTGGCCAGCCACAGCACAGCACACAGCTGCAGTCTGTTGCGGCCAGGCTACTGAGGCACAAGTCTATGCACGCGTCCGGGACATGAAGGTGACGAGAACATGTCCTGCAGGAGAGAGCCGCATTGTGGCAGGACCCCACAGTCTGTTTCTGTGCTGGGAGGAGGAGGGGAACAGCAGCAGCAGCAGAAGCAGAAGCAGCAGCAGCAGCAGCAGCAGCAGCAGTAGTAGTAGTAGTAGTAGTAGTAGTAGTAGTAGTAGTAGTAGTAGTAGTAGTAGTAGTAGTAGTAGTAGTAGTAGTAGTAGTAGTAGTAGCAGCAGCAGCAGCAGCATTGAGCAGTGGTGGTGGTGGTGGTGTCAGTGGTGCAGCTGTCCACTCCTCCACAGCTGCTGCCTTGCCTCAACATGCTGTGTCTTCCCTCACCTGCAATGAACAGCACTGAACAACACCTCTCCTATGATGAATAACACTGAGTATCACCTCTTCCCTGCATCAACAACACTGAACAACACCTCTCCTGTGATGAACAACATTGAGTAACATCTCACCCCTGCATCAACAACACTCAACACCTGCTTCACTTCACACTCATTCATGCTAGCCTTACCCCCCCCCCCTCTCTCTCTCTCTCTCTCTCTCTCTCTCTCTCTCTCTCTCTCTCTCTCTCTCTCTCTCTCTCTCTTTCTCTTCTCTTCTCTTCTCAGCCCACAGCTCCACAGTATGTTCTCCACAGTGACTCCCCACAGCCCCTCACCAATAAGTGTCACACACACACACACACACACACACACACACACACACACACACACACACACACACACACACACACACACACACACACACACACACATTACATACACAAATGCTGCATCTTGTAGAGTGCCTAGAATAAAAAATGGACACAAAATGGACAGGCTTCGTTTTGTTGTATCCTGCGTGAATGAAGCGAGGCTCAACAAGTAAATAGTGAAGGGTGTATTAGATGCACAACTCAAATATATGGAAGCTTGTACACAAAGTACAGGACACGGGTTGATGATGAGTACAGTGAGTCAAGTATTGAGTCAAAATGCTCCACTTTGAACTGACCTATATAACAAGGAGTAAGCTTGTAAAGGGGAAGACATTTGCCAACACAATAAACACACAGGGAAAAATTAATCTCAATAAAAGACTAAACAATTATATATATGCAAACATTAAATAAAGAACAAATGAAGACTAAGCAAAGCAAATTAATGTGAATGCTAATAAACAGACCAACATAGTATATTTAAACACTATCATCAAAGATACTGAAGCTTAAACACTGACACAATGCTCCTGCTGCTGCTGCTGCTGCTGTGGTGTGCTGTTCTGCAGAACCCTGGTCAGCCCCTGTGCCACCAGCTTCACAGCACCACCCTCTGCCAAAAACTAAATCAATAAATAAATGTTGCATTATCTGATGTCAAATAATAATTGTGGGCTTGTACAGAGATGTGTCAACAACACATCTCTGCACCGGCAGCGCAGGGCTATCTGCCACACTTGCTTCACAACTCCAGCCGCCTCACTGCTGAGCAAAGATGCGACAGCAATTCAAGTCTTCTCATTAAGTAAGTGACACTAAGTATTTCAAATATTTTCACATTTTCACTGGGATCTCTAACACAAATCTACTATTATTATTTGAATGTGAGAAGAGTGGTCTTGTCAAACATGGATACATGAGGTACAGTTTGAACCCAGTGAACATGCTGACTACCAAGTACAACAAGACCAACACTTGTCTCACCACTCACTGCCAACAGACACACCATTCCCTATCAAGTGGTGCACGGGAGTCACCGGCCTGTGGTGTGGTGTGCTGCAAAGCCACGTTGTGCATCTTCAGATGGCATGGCAGGTGGTGTCTTGGGAGAGACTTGAGGAATGCTGGTCTGGGGGCCTCTGGGGGCATCGCTCTTGGGCAAAAGTTGGCCTTCTGAGATGTACAGAGAGACAGGTCTCAGCAAGAGGTCACAGCAATAGTTGAATGCTGCAACTGCTGCACAGCACAAGCCAGCAGCAAGTCACTGGCCTGGCACTCTACCAACATCCCTGCTGTCACTCAATAAATCACCAACATTCTACTATTTACTCCACTCCACCCACTCTTCCACACCTACAGGAGAGCGCACGCGTGTGCGCACACACACACACACACACACACACACACACACACACACACACACACACACACTCTAATATTGGCCACTAGTGTACAAGTAGGGTCCCTGGTTGCCTGGGCTGTGTCTGTCTATTGTAATGTACCAGGTCTAAATAGGCTATCATATTTGAAGATCCTGGAGGGAAGCTGTGGAAAGATATGGAGGAAAGAAAAGACACTTATGGAGGGGAAAATGGTTGGCTGTGATGTCATACCATCTAACAAAATCACTCTTTTAAGAGTCACAGGATAGTCAGAATTGGAGGGAAAATGGAGAAAAGATGGAGGAAATTTGTAAGTAAGCAGAAACATGGAGATAACTTGAGGGGAAAATGGCTGGCTGTGATGTCAGACTATCTAACAAAAACACTATTTTAACTATGAAGCAAGAGTCACAGGATAGTCAGGATTGGAGGGAAGGTGGAGGAAAGATGGAGGAAGGTCTGTGAGGAAGAAGTGTGGAGGTAACTTGTGGAGGGAGATATGAAGGAGTACCTGTGAGAAATTGCTCTGCTCCTGCACCATGTAGGCGGCATCATGCATGAGCTGCTCCAGGCCACACAGGTGCTCACCGAGCCCCTTCATCTGTGGCCGGTCTGCCTCTCGAAGCACAGCGCTGACCTCTTGCCCCACTAGTTTCAGCAGCCCCTTGTTGATCTGTGTGGCAGCAGCAGTATTGGTGCTGTGTGTGTGTGTGTCTAGTTGATATGGGTTTTCAGGGGTTTTTATGGTTGCAGTGACAGATTAACATTTCTGCATTACTGACAGGAGAAACACTCTTTTAAAAGGTTCTAGTTGAAGTGAAGCAGATTTTCAAGGGAGTTTTTATGGTTGTAGTGACACATTAACATTTCTGCATTACTGACACGAGAAACACTCTTTTAAAAGGCTCTAGTTAAAATGACATGGGTTTTCAAGGATGCTTTTACAGTTACAGTGACAGATTAACAACATTTCTGCATTAGTGACAGGAGAAACACCCTTGAGAACCCAGCTCAGTGTCCCTGTGACCTTGAAAATATGTAATATTCTAACACAGGGGGAGGGGGAGCCAGCTTAAAGACAAATGTGACAACTCAACTTGTTAAACAATGCAAGATTACAAACTTGATTCAATCCTATGGAAACAGAATTATGTATCAAGAATTAGATGTGAATACCTGACACCCTAACACCCTGTTGCACACACACACACACACACACACACACACACACACACACACACACCTGGGCCAGTCCCCTGCAGCAGAGTTGGGCAATCTGTCTGACGTCACTTTGGCTGTCCTTGGCGCTGATCCAGTCCAGCAGTGACACTTGCCTCACTGACAGAGAGAGAGAGAGAGAGAGAGAGAGAGAGAGAGAGAGAGAGAGAGAGAGAGAGAGAGAGAGAGAGAGAGAGAGAGAGAGAGAGAGAGAGAGAGAGAGAGAGAGAGAGAGATATCAACAATTATTTTTATTTACAACAACAACAACAACAACAACAACAACAACAACAACAACAACAACAACAACAACAACAAAAACAACTTACTTTCTCTTTTTCCTCCTCCTCCTCCTCCTGCCCTCTTCTCATCCTCCTGCTCTTCCTCCTTTTCTTCTGTGCTGTGCTTGTCCTCTTCTTCCCAGCTTCCTCCTCTTCCTCTTCCTCTTGTGTCTTCCCCAAAAAGAATTCAGGGAAGACTGGAATCCTTGCCAGTAGCTTCAGGTCCTCTTCAAAACTAGTAGTAGCAGTAGTAGTAGTAGTAGTAGTAGTGACAGACAGACACACACTCATACACTCTGTAATATGATTCTCATCATATTAGAATTATAATGTCAATGTTGGCACCTTTGAATGTGGAGCGGGCAGTGTGTGTCGCTGTCATTGGTTGGAAAGAGGTGTAGACACGGGTTGTATTCCAGTTACTGTATAATTGTTATTGGCATATATGACAAGAATTGTAATTATTATTGAGATACATATATTGTTTTCTTACTTATTAACAAGTTTGGTATTGGTTAGTAATGTGTATTTGTTTGTCAAGAGGAAGTTTTCTTTTAGGGTCTGTGTATGTAACACGGATATATATTATACCGCACTCAGGGTGTAGGGGGAAGGTAGGCAGAGGTACAGTTGGTGCCTGTCAGGGGTGAGTGGCGGTTGTTTGACTGAGGTGAGTTTTGTGATAACATTATTTCTCTGATTTGTTTGACTTATGTTATGCCGCTGATTGTGCATATTGGTTGGTGTTATATTGAATGCGGTGCTGATAGGAGGATTTGATTAAGTGTAACTTTGCAGCATAGTTGGGGTAATGCTGTAATCAGACATATGGTGAAGTCTGCCTTGGCTGATGATGGGCGGTCATTTTGTGAGTACTATTTTATATGTATCGTGTGTCATTGCAATAGTGAATAATAGAATGGGATATGTGTTCATCTTATGTTATTCTTCTGTTTACTGGGTGAAGTTACAAGATATTGAAGGGAGTTACATGATATTGAGGTATGCTGTGTTTATGTTGACATTAAATTTGCAGGCTGAATCAATCAATAAATCAAGATACAGCAAGTCAGCCCAATCATAGTCATTATCCTACACTACACACTCCAACCATTTTTCTATCTCTTTCCTCCTCTCTTCTCTCTTCTCCTCCTCCTCCTCCTCCTCCTCTCCCCATTGGTGAGTTGCCAGGAAGAGTGGAGACACACACAACTGCAGGAGAGACTTGTAAGTAATAAAAAAAAAATATGCAAGACATTCTCTCCACCTCCCTCTCTTCTCTCCTCCATATCTCCCTCCACAAGTTATTTCCAGGCTTCTCTTCCCTCACAGGCCTTCCCCCATGTTCCCTCCACCTTTCCCTTAATCCTGTGACATATGCTTTGTAGTTAAAGTAGTGCTTTCATTAGATAGTCTGACATGGCAGCCACACATTTTCCCCTCCACCTCCCTCCTTTCCCTTCTCCATATCTCCCTCCACAAGTTACCTCCAGGCCTCTCCTCCCTCACAGACCTCCCTCCATGTTCCCTCCACCTTTCCTCCAATCCTGACACACACATGCACAAACTCACAACTGAAGCAGGGCAACCTTCTCCTCCCGGCCACTGAGATACTCCACAAAGTTTTGCTGGAATGCGTCATGTCTTGCTCTGAAGGCTGCCACAATGTCCTCCAAGCTGGCCACCACTGCTGCCCAGCCTGCAGTAGTGGTAGTAGTAGTAGTAGTAGTAGTAGTAGTAGTAGTAGTAGTAGTAGTAGTAGTAGTAGTAGTAGTAGTGGAGGGAGGAGTGCAGACTACAGCAAATTAAACAAAACAGTCAACGAAATGAGAAATGAGGAAAGAAAGAGGAAGAGAAGAAGAGAGACAAATTCTTAACAATTATCTCCTCTTCCTCTTTGTTCCCTCTTCTCTTCTTCATCTTTCCCTCTTTCTTCCTCTCTACCTTTCTTCTCCACCTTTCCTCTCCTTCTTCCTCTTTCCCCGTCACATTCAGAACCCCTGTGACCCTCAGAAAACCCTTGTGACCTCCATTTTGACAGTCACAACATTCACATATGAAAAACTTAACTAACTTAACCTGACCTTGCTGCTGCAGGTGCTGGTCATGAACAAGTTGGCAACACATTCTGGCTACCTCACTGACGTGCTCGTAAAACTGGTGTGCTAACTGTGTCCGTGCCACCACAGTGTTGTAGGTGGCTGGCATGTTGAGGCACCCCTGCACCTGTGCCTGCAACAGTAGTACTAGTAGTAGTAGATTAAGAGGGGATCTGATGGAGGTATTCAAGTGTACTAAGGGAAGTAGCAAGGCTGACCTAGTAGTAGTAGTAGTAGTAGTAGTAGTAGTAGTAGTAGTAGTAGTAGTAGTAGTAACACACACACACACACACACACACACACACACACACACACACACACACACACACACACACACACACACTAACCACCATCACCTCCCAATCAATAGGCACACAGCAACACTACAAACACAACAAACAACATCAAACACTAACACAACTCACAAAACATTTACAAAACATTACAAATAAACAACAAAAACAAAACAAAAATCAATACAAAAACACAAACAAGCAAATATCAAGCATGAAAAGTACAACAAGACTGAGAGAGGAGGCAGTAGACACCTGCCGAAACGATAATTACTCCCAGTGAGGTCTAAAGCACTGTTCAGGGGGTGCTGTGAACTTATCATTAAACCCAGCTGTGACCTCACTGAACGTTTCCCTTTGTGTCTCACAACACAAGGGGGCAGTCACAGCCTGCCCTCTAAAGACGACTCTCTTCCTCCACACAAAACTACAAGCACCTAATAACACACACACCCTTCACTCAAAAATTTTAAAATCATCATGGCAACTCCTACACCAGCCTCGGAGTCCCCATCAGGGGAGGGGACCATAAATGTCCCCAGGTCGGACTGCCTTTCTGTCGACGACCCTGAGTGTCTTGACACCCCCTTCAACTTTTTCTTCATTAACTTCTGCAACATTGGCAGTCTAAGATCTAATTTTCAATCTGTAGAACACCACCTCTCCTCTCCTAAACCTCATCTTCTTTTCCTCACTGAAACTCAGGTGTCTGAGGCAACTGACAGTAGCCCCTTTTCTGTTCCCTCCTACTTTCTCTATCCTCATTTTAGATCCAAAGCTGGATGCTGCGTTTATGTGCGCAATGACTTAACCTGCTCTCGTGTCCACACTCTTGAATCTTCCGAGTTTTCCACCATCTGGCTACGACTACAGAGTCATTCTCATACTAAATTTATCTGTGCTGTATACCCCTCACCTAACTCCTCTGACTATAAGAAATTCTTTGACTACTTAACTTCCAAAGTGGAGCACATTCTGATCCTCATCCCTTTTGCAGAGATCTCCATTCTTGGAGACTTCAATGTTCACCACCAGCTTTGGCTTTCATCTCCCTTCACAGACCATCCTGGTGAACTAGCCTACAACTTTGCTATCCTCCATGACCTAGAGCAATTGGTGCAACACCCTACTCGTATTCCTGACTGTCTTGGAGATAAGCCCAACATTCTTGACCTTTTCCTGACCTCTAATCCTTCTGCTTATGCTGTCACCCTTTCTTCTCCATTGGGCTCCTCCGATCACAATCTCATATCTTTATCTTGTCCTATCACTCCAATCCCTCCTCAGGATCCCCCCAAGCGAAGGTGCCTCTGGCGTTTTGCCTCTGCTAGTTGGGGGGACCTGAGGAGGTATTTTGCTGATTTTCCTTGGAATGACTACTGCTTCCGTGTAAGAGACCCGTCTTTGTGTGCTGAGCACATAACAGAGGTGATAGTGTCTGGCATGGAGGCGTACATTCCTCACTCTTTTTCTCGTCCTAAACCTTCTAAACCTTGGTTTAACACAGCTTGTTCTCGTGCTATACATGATAGAGAGGTGGCCCACAAAAGGTACTTAAGCCTTCCATCACCAGAATCTCATGCACTTTATATTTCTGCCCGGAACCATGCCAAGTCTGTTCTCCAACTTGCCAAAAAACATTCATTAACAGAAAATGTCAAAACCTTTCAAGATCTAACTCCCCTCGTGATTTCTGGCATCTAGCCAAAAATATCTCCAATAACTTTGCTTCTTCTTCTTTCCCTCCTCTATTTCAACCAGATGACACCACTGCTATCACATCTATTTCTAAAGCTGAACTCTTTGCTCAAACCTTTGCTAAAAACTCTACCTTGGACGATTCCGGGCTTGTTCCTCCCTCTCCTCCACCCTCTGACTACTCCATGCCACCTATTAAAATTCTTCGCAATGATGTTTTCCATGCCCTCGCTGGCCTAAACCCTCGGAAGGCTTATGGACCTGATGGGGTCCCTCCTATTGTTTTCCGAAACTGTGCCTCCGTGCTTGCACCTTGCCTAGTCAAACTCTTTCAGCTCTGTCTGTCAACATCTACCTTTCCTTCTTGCTGGAAGTTTGCCTACATTCAACCTGTTCCTAAAAAGGGTGACCGTTCTAATCCCTCAAACTACCGTCCTATTGCTTTAATTTCCTGCCTATCTAAAGTTTTTAATCTATCCTCAACAGGAAGATTCTTAAACATCTATCACTTCACAACCTTCTATCTGATCGCCAGTATGGGTTCCGTCAAGGCCGCTCTACTGGTGATCTTCTGGCTTTCCTTACTGAGTCTTGGTCATCCTCTTTTAGAGATTTTGGTGAAACTTTTGCTGTTGCCTTGGACATATCAAAAGCTTTTGATAGAGTCTGGCACAAAGCTTTCATTTCCAAACTACCCTCCTACGGTTTCTATCCTTCTCTCTGTAACTTCATCTCAAGTTTCCTTTCTGACCGTTCTATTGCTGCTGTGGTAGACGGTCACTGTTCTTCTCCTAAATCTATTAACAGTGGTGTTCCTCAGGGTTCTGTCCTGTCACCCACTCTCTTCTTATTATTCATTAATGATCTTCTAAACCAAACTTCTTGTCCTATCCACTCCTACGCTGATGATACCACCCTGCACTTTTCCACGTCTTTTCATAGACGTCCAACCCTTCAGGAAGTAAACATATCACGCAGGGAAGCCACAGTACGCCTGACTTCTGATCTTTCTAAAATTTCTGATTGGGGCAGAGCAAACTTGGTATTGTTCAATGCTTCAAAAACTCTATTCCTCCATCTATCAACTCGACACAACCTTCCAGACAACTATCCCCTCTTCTTCAATGACACTCAACTGTCCCCCTCTTCTACACTGAACATCCTCGGTCTGTCCTTTACTTATAATCTGAACTGGAAACTTCACATCTCATCTCTAGCTAAAATAGCTTCTATGAAGTTAGGTGTTCTGAGACGTCTCTGCCAGTTTTTCTCACCCCCCAGCTGCTAACTCTGTACAAGGGCCTTATCCGTCCATGTATGGAGTATGCTTCACATGTCTGGAGGGGTTCCACTCATACTGCTCTTCTAGACAGGGTGGAATCAAAAGCTTTTCGTCTCATCAACTCTCCTCTAACTGACTGTCTTCAGCCTCTCTCTCAACGCCGCAATGTTGCATATCTAGCTGTCTTCTACCGCTATTTTCATGCTAACTGCTCTTCTGATCTTGCTAACTGCATGCCTCCCCTCCTTCCGCGGCCTCGCTGCACAAGACTTTCGTCTTTCTCTCACCCCTATTCTGTCCACCTCTCTAACGCAAGAGTTAACCAGTATTCTCAATCATTCATCCCTTTCTCTGGTAAACTCTGGAACTCCCTGCCTGCTTCTGTATTTCCACCTTCCTATGACTTGAATTCCTTCAAGAGGGAGGTTTCAAGACACTTATCCACCAATTTTTGACCACTGCTTTGACCCTTTTATGGGACTGCCATTTCAGTGGGTATCTTTTTTTATTAGATTTTTGTTGCCCTTGGCCAGTGTCCTTCCTACATGAAAAAAAAAAAAAAAAAAAAAAACAGTGACGTGTGTGACAATGAGCCTGGCAGAGTTGACAAGCTGAAGAGGTGAGGCATCCCAGACACTGCCCCTCCCTCACACACTGCTCAGCCTGCATTGGCCCACACAGGCATACCCAGTCAGTCAGTCAGTGTCCTGGCACAGGCCGCCTCTCCCTCGCCAGCTCCAGCCAGCGTGCCTTGCCTCACCAGCCGGGGGACACACATACTTGTCACTGGTGAGTTTGTTGTGCACCACAGTCAGGCAGGGTGTGTCTGCTGGTGCACCCTCACTCTGCCAGCCCCTCTGCCATCCCTCTCACTGACCAGGAGTCTCTCCCACACCCAGCACCGCCCATGCCAGGACCCACAGAACCGTCACCCACGCCCCTCCCATCCATCCACACCTCACGGAAAAACTAGTCTTGTTTGGTCTCAGCAGCGGCACACACACACACACACACACACACACACATTAGATTAGACTTACCTTTAGGATTAATGTTAAGTTTTTCCCCACCCCCTATGTACATTTTCAGTTTGTTAACTGCCTAAATAATAAACCGTTTATTATTATTATTATTATTATTATTATTATTATTATTATTATTATTACACAACAGGATATACAACACCAGTTTGGAAGAAACCTAAGCTAACCAAACTTAACCAAATCAAACCAAGCCTAACCTAAGGTAAGCTATATGGCAATACTGACCTGTGTGTTTTGGGGCACCTTGACAGCATTGTGCATTGCGCCCTTCAGTACCTCAACACTGCACAAAATAAAGAAACCAACTATTATCATTATTATTATTATTATTATTATTATTATTATTATCATCATTATTACCACAGAGACAGAGATAATGGCATTTGTGTGTGTTTTGATGTGTTTTATATTGCACTTTTATCAACAGTAGACAAAGTCTCTCTCTCTCTCTCTTTCTCTCTCTCTCTGTTGTTATAATCCACAAGTCAAATTAAGGAGTTTTATATTTTCTCAATTTAAAATCTATTCATTTCAAGTTATTCTTAAAAAATAATAATAATTAAATAATAAGCTACTTAATACATCTTTATATTGTAACCAAAGCCTTTATTATTAATATTATTTATTATCATTATTATTATTATTACTACTATTATTATTATTATTATTATTATTATTTCTATTATTAGTGTGATAGTTGCCTCAGATGCTTCAGCTAACTATAGGCTTGCTCAAGTACCTATGTAAGCCTATGTATATTGACAGCTCACAAAATATGCAGACCTGTGTATATTGACAGGTCACAAACACACACACTGATATCATTCAAATCACATAAATACTATACCAATAAATACATCTCTCTCTCTCTCTCTCTCTCTCTCTCTCTCTGCCTACCTCTCTAGTGCCAGGTTCATGTCAGAGGTCATCATGGTGCCAATGTCAACGAGGAAAACGTAAATCGTGTTGGCTTGGTTGAGATCAGGTCAGGTCACCCACCAAGCCAGCTGTCCAATCACAATCAATGAAGCTCTGGGCCAAAGGGAGGGCTGATGGTGATCTCTTGTCGACCAATAAGGTGACTCGGTTTTTGCTTGGCTGAGGAGAGAGAAAGAGAGAGGTTAGGTTAGGTTATGGTCAGGTCAAGTTAGGTTATGTTAGGTTTTGTTTGGTTTGGTTAGGTTAAGTTTGGGTGAGTTAGGCTAAGTTAGGTATGGGTAGGTTAGATATGGTTAGGTTAGGTTAGGTTAGGTTAGGTTAGACTGCTTTAGATTTGGTTGCATTATATTTGTTTGGGTCAGGTTAGGTTAGGCCAGGCTGGGTCAGGCTAGGTCAACGCATTGCCTGTGGTACAAATGCACCAAAAACACCTTGTCATTTTCTTATACCATCACTTTAGTTATCCTGGTAAATCTGCATTTCACATTTCACGCAGGGAAGCCACAGAACACCTGATTTCTGATCTTTCTAAAATTTCTGATGGGGCAGAGCAAACTTGGTATTGTTCAATGCCTGAAAAACTCAATTCCTCCATCTATCAACTTGACACAACCTTCCAGACAACTATCCCTTCTTCTTCAATGACACTCAACTGTCCCCCTCTTCTACACTGAACATCCTTGGTCTGTCCTTTACTTATAATCTGAATTGGAAACTTCACATCTCATCTCTAGCTAAAACAGCTTCTATGATGTTAGGCGTTCTGAGATGTCTCCACCAGTTTTTCTCACCCCCCCCCACCCAGCTGCTAACTCTGTACAGGGGCATTATGTGTCCATGTATGGAGTATGCTTCACATGTCTGGTGGGGTTCAATTCATACCACTCTTCTAGACAGGGTGGAATCAAAAGGTTTTCTTCTCATCAACTCCTCTCCTCTAACTGATTGTCTTCAGCCTCTCTCTAATCACTGCAGTGTTGCATATCTAGCTGTCTTCTACCGCTATTTTCATGCTAACTGCTATTCTGATCTTGCTAACTGCATGCCTTCCCTCCTCCTGTGGCCTCGCTGCATCAGACTTTCATCTTTCTCTCACTCCTATTCTGTCCACCTCTCTAATACAAGAGTTAACCAGTATTCTCAATCATTCATCCCTTTCTCTGGTAAACTCTGGAACTCCCTACCAGCTTCTGTATTTTCACCTTCCTATGACTTGAATTCCTTCAAGAGGGAGGTTTCAAGACACTTAGCCTTCAATTTTTGACTACTGCTTTGGACACTTTTCTGGGACTGGCATCTCAGTGGGCTTTTTTTTTTTTATTGGATTTTTGTTGCCCTTGGCCAGTGTCCCTCCTACATTAAAAAAAAAATAAAATAAAATAAAAAAATAAAAACTGCCATCCTCTTTAGCTCTTGCACCAGTACAACTTCTGTTTCATTTTTCTCACACAAAGACAAAGCCTCTTTGAACACGTTCCCACTCATATTCATTTTCCGATATTCATCCGCGTTTCTATTTCTTTCAGTAATCATCCCATTTGACACGTCTATTCCACCCTGGTATTACATTGGACTTGTTCTTCTCAATAACCTGCTGTGCATAATGACTAGAAGAGTACAAAACATTACCACCAATTATCACATCAACCTCCTCAATTTGTGCAAGGTGGTCAGCTTTCTGGCAACCAGCACTACACCATCTAGGTGCCTCGCAGGGCATAATGCCTCGTGTATTACCAATAATATCTTCAAATACATAAAAAAAATCACTGAGTTTTTTTTTTTTTTCATTTTTTCATTCACTTATCTCCATTTTCAATTTTGATAGTGCTACAATCATTGTTAGAGACACCCAAGTGAACGTTTCCCACCATTGGTAAATGATCGGATCTGACAAGTTGATACAGAACTTTAACATGTTTGACACAGACATCCTTTGAGCTTCCTCCTACAATATGGTCTAACCACTTACAGCAGTAGTTACTGTAAGGTATAAAATCAAAGTGTTACCATCCATCACGTTAAAACAAACAATTTCTCTCACAAAAGGTCACCAAGTTGTTCCAGGCTCTGCTCATAAAAGGATCTGCATCAAAACCACCTAAAATAAAAATGAAATTAAAATCATGATTGATTAAAACACTTGAAATGTTCTAAGGCAAACCACCTGTGAAGATATTCTTCAAGTGTCTTCCTTTCCCATGTTACACTCCTCATATATACATTTATTACAAGAATGTTCAAATAACCCACTGGTAATTGCAAAGCAATATAATCTTTCTCAACCAGAAACACCTTTACCTTAAACGTCAAATCTTTCTTCCATATACAGGCCAGTCCACCTTCACACCTCCCTACATTGGATACAAGAGCTTTTCCAGAGTAGGCAGCTTGCACACTTACACCCTCACATTTCTCACTAACAAAATCTGTCACCAAGTCTGTCCTCTAAAGCAAAAGTCTTGTAGAAAAAAATAAATAAATAAATAAAATAAAATAAAAACTCATACTGAAAACCAGTTAAAGTGCGAATGACATCAATATTCTTCCTAAAAGAACAACAATTATATGTACAAACTTTTACATCCATATCAAAAAATTATATATATATATATATATATATATATATATATATATATATATATATATATATATATATATATATATATATATATATATATAAGAAACGTTAATGAGTAAAAGAATTACATTTTCTTTGAGTTTCTGTTAAAATATTTATGTATTATGACATCCTCCGGCCATAATTGAGACTTAAAAAGTTTGATTGTATGAGTTAGATGTTGTAATGGTATTCAGTGAAGAGACCAATTCAGCGGTGTTGGGATCCCTTTACTGATTCAACCTGTTAACATCCAAACAGTCAATTTTCCCACCAAAATTTAAGATGAAACGTCCAAGCCATGAAATCACACCACAGTAACAAAATACAGAATGCATCATTCAATAACCAAACCAGGAAATCACATCACAGTAACAAAATACAGAATATATCAGTCAATAACTAAGTGTTTGAATCAACCATAAACTTCAGGTGAACTCAATACATGAAAACAGGTGCACGAAAAGTCAAATTCACAACATTGCCGCACCGTCTCTTGACACATCACACCAATAACATCAGTCAGTCAGCACAGGTCCCACATTGAAAAACACATGGAGACAGGGCACCACCCACTTCACCACACTGCTGAAATGTATATTATAGTCCTAATAACTACATACATGCACCGTCTCACCACAGGTGACGCAAAATTCTCCACCGGGACCCCGCCATGTTTCATTTATCTCACCCTCTCATCGCTGGAATAATCACTAATACCAACACAAATTAACCCTGCTACTGACCCAAACCTGAATATCGTTGCATAAAGAGTCAAAAGAGATATTTAACACAAAGTACAGATCCTGGACACACCTCTGACACACCTACACGCTGCCTAAGCTGGGCTCCTCTGAGACCCGGAAACAACAACACTACGTCGTCAGTCTCTGCCTCTGTCCTGCTAAAGCAACACAACCATACAATCCTATTAAACATTAAACATAAACATGTACGAACATTTATGCACTGAATCCATAAATTTCCCTGCATGATACATTTTATGTAATTCAATAGTCCAACATAATTACCAAGATAGACAGAGTTGTAACTTAAACACCACAATACAACCCGTAAGTAAACATCGCGCAGGTGGATCACTTATTCAGTAATACTTACATATTACATATTACATACAACACAGACCTTACATAGAAATAAATTTCTAATATATTGTGATTTTTACTATAATCACAATACATATATGCACTACATTTTTTTCATACTTGGAGACCAGCCGAGGCCACAAAAACCGGAAAATGGCCGTTAATGTTCTGCTGTCATAGAAATAACGCTAACACTGAAATTCAAGTTTAGTAACGATTTCTTAATGCAAAGTCTTAGGTGAAAAAAAAAAAAAAGAAACAGGTTCCATAGTTACCTATTAAAAGATATGAATAAGTGAGGTTACTGGTTAACTCCTGCATTCGTAAGACACATATCTATAAACATTACTAACCGTGAAATTCAATAACGTTTTAATGCAGCAAATATTTATATTATTATAGGAAATTTATCACGAGAATGAATTAAGAGCCAACTTTCAGTTCATCAGCGTCATTGTACAAAGTGCAAAACACCTAAAGCGAAATTCACCAAATCTGTTATTCTTTTCGGTCTCTCCAGGTTATTAATGAATTTTTGTCTTGTGGAAATAATTTATATTGGAGGTCTGTCTCTTGTCCCAGGCTTTCTGTCTACATTATCGTGACCTTTGACATTATCATTATTCTCATCGTCGCTGTTATCAGTTGTTTGTGGTCTTTATCCCTCTGACTTGTGTGGTTTCGTCTCAGGCTTAATTAAGTGACCAGCTGCCTAAAGCCCTAGGTAAGTTTAGAGTATAACTTTCAAAGAAACCACTGTGACTACAAAACGCGCAATCGAATATTTCAAGGATTTAAGTGCCAATAGCTACAATTTAGCTTACAAGTCTTACTCAAATTACCATATTACCATTACCTGTTATCCAATGGCTTATATCGTGACGTCAGTAATCTTCATTATTATCGCTATTCTCGTTGTAATCATTCTCATATGCACTTGATCTGCACCCTGTGCAAAACAAGTCACGTCACCAATTGTGGAGGGATGTCACCACCAAGTAAACAAATCTATCAGAATGGTTGCTGTTCTCGTTACCATCGCTACCGTCACATGACATCCGTACAGAGGCGGTGTTCACTTCCTTCCTAATGAAACACGAGGCCAAACAGCAGAGGTCACTGGCTGATCTGTCATCCCTGTCAGCCCTCCCGGTGACCCGCGCTGACCTTTCTCAATCCATGGTACATCCCCACGCTAAATGTGGTTGTTATAGTTCAAGTAATGTGGGCGTGTGCGCACGCACACACACACACACACACACACACACACACACACACACACACACACACACACACACACACACACATAGATGTGAAAAAATGCGCATAAAATTTTCTGAACTCATTTCAAACTTTCATTTTCTGGCAAAGCCAAGCCAGTCAGGGACAAACTTTTCTAATAAACTTAGTCTTCCGGGGCAGGTTGGGCTGGGACCTCACCAGACTCCTAAAGCAGCACTTCGCTGCCAATTTAAAAAAGGCGGAGTGGGAACAATAGCAGAAATATATGTTCTTTGAATTACGCAACAACGATTATTCAGAGGTGAGTGACCGAACGCTTCCATAACATAGCAAGTCATCACAAGGCAGGCGGGTATGTGAGACTGTCTCGTGGATTATTCAGAGGTGAGTGACCGAACGCTTCCATAACATAGCAAGTCATCACAAGACAGGCGGGTATGTGAGACTGTCTCGTGGATTATTCAGAGGTGAGTGACCGAACGCTTCCATAACATAGCAAGTCATCACAAGACAGGCGGGTATGTGAGACTGTCTCGTGGATTTTTTTGATAGCATCAGAAAACGTCGTGTAATATTAAGGTGTAACTTCAGGAGTACATTTGCACACTAAACTAGCTTACATTTAGGGAATGTGCTACATTCAAGTCAGACTACACACACACACACACACACACACACACACAGTTGGTAGCGCAGTGATTCACGCCTGATTCATACTCGGGAGGACTCAGGTTCGAATTCTGGGTAAGGTCAGAAGTCTTTGGGTGGACTTCTTTGCAGTGTAGCCACTGCTCACCTGGCAGTGATTAGGTACCTGGTGTAAATCGGAATTAGTGACCCGCTGCTAGGTAGGATAAACAAACTCTGAATAGAAAAAATACACACGGGGTGACCTGACTATCCGTGTCTAGTCTACCAGGCTGACCGGCGCCATCTGGTACTCAAAGTATTAACTTGTAACATACTTCCTTAAAGTTAAATGTGTATGTATATTACTGTATAAGTACGCAATATGTGGATGTTCAGCTATAAGGCTGCAAGATTAATAAACCGAATATTATTATTATCTATTATAATTATCATTATTATTTATAATTATTACTATTATTACACACACACACTTCCGAACTCATGCCATGTTTCTCCCTATTTAAAGACCATAAGAACATAAGGAAAGCTGCAAGAAGCTAGTAGACCTATACGTGACACCCTCTGCAAGACAACAAGAAAAAAAACAAAAACATACCATCTATAGCCAGTTTGTAGCCACTTATTCTTATCAACTATACAATGGATTTGAAATACTTACTCTCAATGCTGACGATACGAAATTTCTGTGTCAAAAGTCCTTCACAGGCACCAGCGCGCCCTGCATCACTCCGCCTCACGCACCACCCCAGCAAAGACTGGCCAGGGTCACCACTCACCACTGCCACACACCATTTCTCATCCTCGCTGGTCTGTTGCTCGTACATACCACCAATATATTATTTTCTTCGATCAACAACTTAAATTTCTTTGATTTAGGAGCATCTTCTTGTAGCTATCTCATCATATGATTACTTAGTGCAGCGCAAGGTGGCTTTAGTACCAGGTGGATATCACATAAACCATCTTTATCTAGTTGGTGAAGCTTATCGTGATGGCAAACCTTACTGAATGCGCACATGCCTCGTCAGACTTAGTAATCGAGTTTAGTCACTGCTATCCGTTTTCAATATAAACACATCCAGGCTTATAAACAACTGGTGCCCATAGTCTACTGTTGCAGAACAGAGAATATCATAGTCAGGTCCTAATTTCTAGTCCATCTTGATCAACCAGGAGAGAAGGGAGGAAGGGATGAGGGTGGGTGGTCATTTCAGGGTTAACAAAGCGTCAGTAGCTCCAACTAGCTCGTTGTGCGGTCTCCAATCCTCAAAAATATTCGCTTCATATCTTGTTTCCTTCGTACAACTTTTCATTATTTTAAGGCAAGAATTTAAATATGTTGAAACTAGTGGTGTATCTGCAAATTATACACAGGCATCTGTAAAACAAAGGTGAAATTATCATTATCGTACGTTACTGTAACGAGACAGATATGAAGCACTTAACATAAAAGGAAACGATTCTTGTGTGTGTGTATGTGTGAGAGAGAGAGAGAGAGAGAGAGAGAGAGAGAGAGAGAGAGAGTTATCCACTCTCGTTGTATGTTAGCAATGAAATACTCATTTGTAACATGTCATATATACTTCATATTTGTCAAGATATTGTAACATTGTAAACAGTAAAGGTTTAGCAGAAGCTGAATTGATCCGATATTAAATTTGTGACATGAATTTAACTGACTCATACGATATTCCCTCCACTGTCCAGTGTCCTCCACACACACACACACACACACACACACACACACACACACACACACACACACACACACGAATATATAAACATTTACACATTACATACATGACTTATCTACGTCCTCTGCCGCTGATCCGATGGTCCTGTTGGGACGTGTTATTCTCGCCGCTATTGTAATGCCTCCCTTTGAACATTCCGTAAAAATACCGATAAATTTATCTAAAGGCGAGATAAATCTTTAGCCATGAAATGTCTTAGCCAGCAAAGGGGCTGAATCAGTCACCAGAAGAATACAGGCGTCAGGATCGACATGACAACGATCGTCATTTACCAGTATACTAATTTCAGGGGTGTTGGTACTCCGTGTTACCATATCATGCGCTGATTCCACCAAAAAGTTACTTTATTTCGTACAAGATCTTGCCTCCAAATCGTATGTTTTCTTAAGAGTTTTTTTTTATGCCGCGCCCAACGTCAAGAAAGATTTTGCTTGGTCAAAAAGTTTCTTGAAACATAATTGGAAGGTGCCTCGGTTCCGTTTGAATTTGCTAGGTGCTTTTGCACGCAATTAAATATACATGGCAGAAGAGGAAAGTGAAATTTTGATTTTCTGCGTTCCAGTGAAGGAAAATGTTAATATCCTGCACAACTCACAGGTAAGGTGCTAACTCTTACCACAAAAACTTTAGTATAATTCGTCCTTCAACTTTTACGGGTGCCAATCTAAGAAGACCTGCTCCTCTTGGTACTTTACGATGAAAGCTTCTCTTCTCGAAAGTGCAACCGCCTATGGCAGAACTTGTTGGTGGCAACGGGTGTTCCTGTGATAAAGACAGTCCATATTTGTGAAGCGCAGCGTAGATGGACTTAACGTTTACTGTTTATGAAGGCATTTTCAGGCTCAGCGCGTCTCAATATTCATGTTGCCGAAGATAAAACAAATCAATAGAGTATGAGTAGGCAAAATGCTTCCACTTTAAATATTTATGTACAGTTGTCCAAAGGAAGGATATCATGCTATGCAAAATGTTACATATGAAAAATCAGGACATGATAACTACCTCCACCCAGCACAGTGCAAGTCACTCTTGGTCTCTGAGGAACTCTTCATGCAAAGTAATTCATGGCTGCATACATTCATTTCTATTCCACTTACTGACATGAAATTCACTGGATTTTGTGGCATCTCTTTTTAGGGTAACTAAACACACACACACACACACACACACACACACACACACACACACACACACACACACACACACACACACACAGACACAAGGTTGAGGATTACAGACTTAATTTACTTCAAAACAACATACTGACCAATACTGATCTAAAATCCAAGCAAAGTAAAATATCCCGGACAGAGCCTCTTCACAAGGGAAGAGAGAGGCTGCCGAAGGTTTAGTGAGGCGGTACAAAAGATCTGAGACGCTCTCTAAACACTCCAATTAGAGGCGATGGAAGGGCGATCAGTGTTGGTGGCAAGTATGATGCCGGGGAGCAAGTATATCCTTAAATAACACGGTCGGAATATCACACGCACGAAAGAAGATTTTTATCAAAAGTTTTAATTTGTTCCGTTATTTCCAAAAGATCTCCAGTTTCAGTTTTCTCTTTTATTTCGGAAATCAATCTGCACATTATAAGTAAATCTGTTTCAAATGTGAGCCACAAAATTAATTTACCCGTCGTGCACTGAATAAGATGGAGGCAAATATTGCGATGCCGTGATACACAACGCTTTCAATTTTACCTTTTTGACAGCCGAATGTGTAGCTTTTTTTTTTTTCTTTGCATTTGCCGGTCTTCTTCGAACACACATATAAAATAACAACAACAACAACAACAATAACAATAACAACACTGTTACTTCTA
>NW_026973693.1:532500-550000 GCF_035594125.1 Scylla paramamosain | reverse complement strand
TTCTCTTCATCGCGGCAAACTGTCAGGAGACAGGGAAGCGTTTCAGTGCCTCAAATTATTTATTTCATGATAGAATTCCTTATAATATACACATATTATTAAATTTTATCACATTAGCAGCAAGTGTGCCCTTCTGAGAAATAAATCAACAATAATCATAATCATTACGTCACTGCTCTGTACAGACTTACTAAATTATAAAGACTTGCGGTGTAAAAACAATGAAAAGGCTATCCAGCTTCCTCAGACGCTGCATGAATGCTGCAGATGAAACACAACTTTCCACTGAATCTGCTTTGCAAGTCTTGTTAACGAATACTGAAATTGCTTCTGCAGGTGTAATGAAACAAGAGGAAGACTGAGAGAGGAAAATGGGAAAGAGGAAAAATAATAGTCAAGTGAATTATGAAGGAAAATGAAAAGTAGGAAGAGGAGAAGGAGAGCCTATGAAACGTACAAAATAGCTCGTGTCTGTAAAATATGGTTACCAACAACCAGCTGGTCTGTTGAGCCTATTACATGGCCTATATACTGCTCACAATTAATGGCTACATATCAAACACATTACCCATCATGCAGACACCAGACTCCGCGCTACTGTGTGAAGACACCCGCGTTCGAAAAATATATAATAAGGAACTTAACTATATGTGTATTCCTTGTTCCCCAAAATACGAAGAGCAAAGCAGAGGTAACGTTTGCGATCAATTTGTTACGAAGAGTGAGATCTGACAAAGCAGTTACTCACTCGCCTAGAACACTGAATTTGGAATACCACAACTTTCCTTGTACCTAACCAGTGAGTAGCTTCTGAATGCCCGGCCACGGAAACATTACTGACTACAACGTGCACGAGATGGTAATTAATCTGGTGGTGCTTGCTAACTAATGAATTTTCAACAGTTTTACTTTGGCGGCAGTTACATACAGAGCAACTCAACTCAAGTCAAGGTCGCCAGGAGCATGATTCGACGTAACGATTTTCCAGAACAACTACCTGAAATACAGACGCAATTAAACCTGACTTGTGCCGCGGCGGAAGTTACATGAGGCAGCAGCAGCAGCAGGAAGAGGAGGATAAACGGGCGGGACGCAGACTCAGAGTTTGTTGGACGGAATGAGGAAGAGGCGGCGATGGTAACTTGAAAGGGAAGGATGCACGGAGCAGAAGGACAAGGGAGAGTATTAAGGAGGAAGGAAATGAGGCAAAAAGTTTAAAGGTGAAGAGAAAAAAAGAAAAATAAAGAAAAGAAAAAAAGCTGCACGGGGAAAAGGGGACGCGTGGTTAGACTAGCTGGGATGGTGAGACGCTGGGGAGAGGGAGGGAATGGGGGGAGAGGCGTGCAGCCAATGGTCCGAGAAGGGAAAGCGTTAAAACCTCACAAAACAGGAGGAATAAAGAAGAGTCATGATGGAGGCACTGAAGCTCATGCGTGGTGCACCTCAAACAGAAATGTAACGTATTCATTACTCGATATTTTGTTTCTCTCTTCCTCCTCTCTAATGGCAGGTCTGACCTTTCCCTTTCTATTACAATGGAAAACTAATAGAAAAGGATAAAAACGGGAATTCAGAAGTAGTCGTGCCAATGTTGGGATTAGTAGCGACATGCTTTTTCATCCACCAGGTGTTAAGTTCCTTCCTAGACTGTTTCCTAGACTGACGGATTACTCTGCTCCCTTTATCAGTAAAGAGTTTTTACAATTCTGTTTTCTCTCTTTGTTTTTTTTTTCCCTCCTCCCGTTTGTTTCGCTCATGCATATTTCTCTGTTTCCCTCCGGTCTGTTTTTGCATTCTCTTTTTCTCCATTCTTCCTCTTTCTCTTTTTTTTCCCCCTGTCTTTTGTCCATCTGGTATTCTTTATAATTTTCTCATTTTTTTTTCGTGTGTCCATTTCAATACTCTTACTTTTCTACTTTTACCTTTTAGTTTTCACTTTTATTTCTCTGTTTTTTCCTCGTATGTGAGTTTTAAACTTTGAGTCTTCCTATTTCTTTCACATTTTTTTTTTTTTTTTTAGAGATAAAACACATTAAATTTGTTGATCTTTGCTCCATATTGCTACCGGTAAGCAGTCGTTGATCAGAACGGTCCAAATTATGATATTCCGGGAGATGGTTATTTGTGATCAACCCAGCAGGCCATTGCCAAAGTTACATCGCCTCCTGTTGAATTAATCACTTTTGATCGTCACACACAATCAGTATGTAATACTGACGCTCTTTAATTTACAAAAATATCAAAGACAACAGGGAATCAATGTATCTTTCCTTTGCAAAGGATTTCTCTGAAAAATAACACACACACACACACACACACACACACACACACACACACACACACACACATCATAATATATATATATATATATATATATATATATATATATATATATATATATATATATATATATATATATATATATATATATATATATATATATATATATATATATATCAAATGAATAAATAAATAAGTAAAATAAAAATAGAAATAATGCAGGCATTAAGAGATTTGAAACACTCGACTATTTTGAGGTATGTTTAGAAAGTCTACCCGAAAGTTGCACTAGACATTGTCTTGGCACAACGAGAAGAAGCTACAGGACTCATAGGTTATAGTTTTTTTTTTTTCTTTGAATATACATTTGGTAGAAGAATCAATTGACAAGGCTGCCACATCACAGTGAAGGATTAGCCTCATGTTTGGTGTGATCTGTGGGTTATTTTGGTGAGCGGTGAGTAGGTAGATAAAAGGCGGATATGGTGATGACTAGTTAATAGAAGGGCTGGTGATGACTAGTGGTGGTGACTATGAAGATAATAATGGTGATGATGATGACGATGATGATGGTAATGATGATGACAATGGTGATGATATTGATGATGACATTGATGGCAATGATGGAGGAGGAAACACATCAGTTTTTAAAGAGGTAAGCGGTAGGAAGAGGAGGAGGAGGAGGAGGACGAGGAGCAGAAACATCATGATGATAATGATGGAGATAGTGTTCATCATGGAACAGACATAATGTGAAAAAAAAGAAAAAAAAAATATATATATATATATATATATATATATATATATATATATATATATATATATATATATATATATATATATATATATATATATATATATATATATATATATATATATATATATATATATATATATATATATATATATATATATATATATATATATGTGTGTGTATATATGTAAGGTAGACAGGAAACAGGGAAGCAAGATGATGATGATGGAAAAGAAAATTGGCAGAATTATAAGAAATACGTAGGAAGAGGAAGAAGAGGAAGAGGAGGAAAAGGAAGGAAAGGAGGAGGAGGAAGAGAAGGAGGAGGAGGAGGAGGAGTAGGAGGAGGAGGAGGAGGATTTGGAAGAGGAGGAGGAGCATGTGTTCCTCTCGCTATGTAAAACACGTGTTGCTGAGCAAACACAAGCTCACACACCTTTTTAGAGAAATCTTTTCTGTGAACAACAACCATTTATACATAGAATGTCTGCTTTGCCCTCTCTCTCTCTCTCTCTCTCTCTCTCTCTCTCTCTCTCTCTCTCTCTCTCTCTCTCTCTCTCTCTCTCTCTCTCTCTCTCTCTCTCTCTCTCTCTCTCTCTCTGTGTGTGTGTGTGTGTGTGTGTGTGTGTGTGTGTGTGTGTATGTGTGTGTGTGTGTCAGTTGCCTCAGACGCCAATGTTTCAGTGAGGAAAAGAAGATGAGGTTTAGTAGAAGAGAGGTGATGTTCTACAAATTGAAAATTAGATCTGAGACCACAAATGATGCAGAAATTAATGAAGAAAAGTTGAGAGGGGTGCCAAGACACTTAGGGTCGATACAAGAAGAGCAGTCCGACCTGGGGACATCTGTGGTCCCCTCCCCGGGTGGAGACTCCGAGGTATTATTATGATGGCCATCACAATGACAACTGACAGGAAACGCAAAAGTGGTCGGCAAGACGTAAGGGAGAAGTGAGTCACTGTCACTAATTTTCAGTAGGAATTGACTATGAAAACTGTTGTAGACAATCCCTATAAAAGCAATACTGAGACTGACTACGAAAGGTTAACCCTCGACATTACCGTTATGCTGAGAGCATAACAAAAGTGATAGTGTCTGGCATGGAGGCGTACATTCCTCTTTTTCTCAACCTAAACCTTCCAAACCTTGCAAGACTTTTCTCGTGCTATACATGATGGAGAGGTAGCCCACTAAAGGTACTTGATCCCTCAATCACCAGAATCTCTGCGCTTCATATTTCTGCCAGGGACCATGCCAAGTCTTCGCTCAAACCTTTACTAAAAACTCTACCTTGGACGATTCAGGGTTTGTTCCTCCCTTTCCTCCACCCTCTGACTATTTCATGCTACCTATTAAAAGTCTTCACAATGATGTTTTCCATGCCCTGGCTAACCTCGGAAGGCTTATGGACCTGATGGGGTCCCTCCTATTGTTCTCAGAAACTGTGTCTCCGTGCTTGCACCTTGCCTAGTCAAACTCTTTCAACTCTGTCTGTTAACATCTACCTTTCCTTCTTGCTGGAAGTTTGCCTACATTCAGCCTGTTCCCAAAAAAGGATGACCGTTCTAATCCCTCAAACTACCGCCCTGTTGCTTTAATTTCCTGCCTTTCTAAACTTTTTAATTTATCATCAACAGGAAGATTCTTAAACATCTATCACTTTACAACCTTCTGTCTGGTCGTCAGTATGGGTTCTGTCAAGGCCGCTCTACTGGTGATCTTCTGGCTTTCCTTATTGAGTCTTGGTCATCCTCGTTTAGAGATTTTTGTGAAACGTTTGCTGTTGCCTTAGACATATCAAAAGCTTTTGAAAGAATATGGCACAAAGCTTTCATTTCCAAACTATCCTCCTACGGCTTCTATCCTTCTCTCTGTAACTTCATCTCAAGTTTCCTTTCTGACCGTTCTATTGCTGCTGTGGTAGACGGTCACTGTTTTTTTCCTAAATCTATTAACAGTGGTGCTCCTCAGGGTTCTGTCCTGTCACCCACTCTCTTCCTATTATTCATCAATTATCTTCTAAACCAAACTTCTTGTCCTATCCACTCCTACGCTGATGATACCACCCTGCACTTTTCTACGTCTTCTCATAGACATCCAACCCTTCAGTTCATGAAGCGAAACCACAGAACGCCTGATTTCTTTTCTCTCTAAAATTTCTAATTAGGGCAGAGCACACTTAGTATTGTTCAGTGCATCAAAAACTCAATACCTCCATCTATCAACTCGACACAAGCTTTCAGACAACTATCCCCTCTTCTGCAGCGACACTCAACCGTCCCCCTCTTCTACACTGAACATTCTTGGTTTGTCCTTTACTTGAAACTTCACATCTCATCTCTAGGTAAAACAGCTTCTATGAAATTAGGCGTTCTGGGTCTTCTCCGCCAGTTTTTTTTTTTTTTTTCTCACCCCCTACCCCCAAGCTGCTGTGTACAGGGGCCTTATCCGTCCATGTAAAGGCTATGCTTCACATTTATTGGGGGGTTCCACTCATACCGCTCTTTTAGACAGAGTGGAATCAAAAGCCTTTCGTCTCATCAACTCCTCTTCTCTAACTGACTGTCTTCAGCCTCTTTTTCATCGCCGCAATGTTGCATCTCTTGTTATCTTCTACCGCTATTTTCATGCCAACTGCTCTTCTGATCTTGCTAACTGCATGTCTCCCCTCCTCCCTCGGCCTCGCTGCACAAGACTTTCTTCATTCTCTCACTCCTATTCTGTCCACCTCTCAAATGCAAGAGTTAACTAGTATTCTCAATCATTCATCCCTTTCTCTGGTAAACTCTGGAACTCCCTGCCTGCTTCTGTATTCCACCTATGTTGCGAGGTTGTAAGTAGAAATTATTCCTCAAATCTATAATCAGTAAGGCATAGTAAATAGGAAATGAGACTTCAGAGTAACCAGAAAGGAAAACTGTAAGTCACAAAATTCATAGTATGTTATATTCTTTGATAATTGCGGGTGTACGTAGCAGCCATGGCCTTGAGACGTAAGGTGTTGCCAGATGTACATCCAACCTTTTACCTGAACGTACAGTTCTTGTTTATTTATAGGTATTTATAATGTAAAGACGTACTGATTTATTGCACATACTGTAAGGTTGTGAAAGTATATGTAGAGGTGAGATTAAAAGCTTTAAAAAATATAAAAGTAAAATTCCGCTTCCCAAGTCTGATATCGTGGGCTCTGAGGAGGGAAACAATCCTGGAATCAAAATCGCATGGTAGCCACACTTGCATTCAGACCATGGGAATGATATATATATATATATATATATATATATATATATATATATATATATATATATATATATATATATATATATATATATATATATATATATATATGAATCGACTTGTTATTTTCCTTTTTCTGTCATTTTACGGGGTAAATAAAAAGCTTTGGAAAAAGAAATGCAGCCTGACAAGACCACTATCTCTGACAAAGCGCAACACTGTACTGGTTAAAAGTTTTTTTTCCTTTGGAATGTTATTACAAGTTTTCTTTTCTGTGATGCCTGTCAGCACTACGTATATTTTACTTTGTTTATGCACATCTTAACACTGTTCCTCGAATACACCTTGCTGTGGCTCTTATGGTCTCTGATGCTGGATGTGAGGCACAAAATTTCGTTACTTTATGGTGCAAACGTTTCTTATGAAGATTTAACGATAGGAGTTCGTTAAAACATTTTCCAGAAGTATTTCTCAAATTTCTTCGCTAAGTTTAAATGGCATACGCATGCATAACATTAGCTTCTCTGAAGGACGACCAGAAATACACATCCTATTTTCCCAGAATTCCAAGAGGTATCTCTTGAATTCTTTGCTCTGTGGACGTGCTCTCGCTTCCTACCGTGTCATGAAATGAAAACAAACAGAGGCACAAAGCATTACTTTTCCCAGGTGGTCTGTTGATGCAGTTATGAATAAAGAAGCATAAAATTTAAGTTAAGAGCATGACATAATCCACTTCTCAACTCTCTTTCAAAACAAATACCACCTGGTAAAGTAGAGCAGGAAATCGACTGCTTGCAAAGTATGGGTGACACACTGAAGGCACGGCTGCACTAACTCACTTTGCCAGAAACAATGAACGCAGAGCAACATAACGTAGGTCAGGTGAGGGCACAACTGCTGAGCAAGGTCAAGGCCACGCTTCTTAAATTTTCCTGGTCAGGTTCTGGTCAACGGACTTGGCAGCGTCCCGACTCATGGTCCGCCTGACGCTCGCCTGCAATCCGGTGACACACGGCGTCCAGGGAACCATTTGTCACTCCCACAGTCGGCTCAGGTCGGGTTGATGCTGCAATGGAGAACCCCCTTAGGTTTGCGGCACTGCACCGTAAGCCTCCAGCCAACAGCCGTGCAGGGAAGCACATTCATAGCCGCACCTCCCCACCTGCCGCCTTAATGAATATGGCATTACTAACGTCTGGACTGTTACGGCCAGCAATGATCGCAGCCTGACATGCACTCTCAACACTCAACACTCTCCTCCTGGCAGTTACTGATTAACTTATTTGTGAGTTTCTCGCTTTGTTCTGTCATTGAACAACTACAAGGCTACCAACAAAACATTAATGAAATCCTCAGATATTGCAAAATCATTTCATCTTTAGATTTTTCTCTGCATGTTGAATATTTACGTTACGAAATGAACACATTGTACATTTCATTTCAAGATATTTTCTTGTCACTATAATACTGAATAAAAAAAAAAAATAAATAAATAAAATAAATAAAAATAAATAAATAAATAAAAAAAAAAATATATATATATATATATATATATATATATATATATATATATATATATATATATATATATATATATATATATATATATATATATATATATATATATATATATATATATATATATATATATATATATATATATATATATATATATATATATATATATATATATATATATATATATATATATATATATATATATATATATATATATATATATATATATATATATATATATTATAACAACCCTCGAGCTCATGGGACTTGGCTCCCTCATCCGCCACTCCTCGAGACGCCCGCAGGTTGGGAATCTCGATCTACCGCTCCACTTACATCGGGGCTTCAGACTCAAGCCTCGGGCACCAAACCCAAGCCACCTCCTGCCTTATGGTCGACACCTCAGGAGTCTACTAGTACACAGCAGAGGATCTACTTCCCTCTCCCGGGAGCTTGGATTCTGGGTCATCTTTCACACAAGCATAGCAGAACACTCACAACACTCGTGCACACACATTCACGTCTCCACTCATTACACCTGTGCTACCCTCACGTCGACACGCCACACGTTACACCTGCGCACACCCTCGTTATACAAGTGCTACACTCACGCCACACTCTCACACACACACACACACACACGCATAGACAACTGCTGAGCCCGTGCCATCACTACAAGTATTTCATACTATATATTGTTAATTTATTGTCCTGCTTCATTCTTGTTCTTTTTTTAATTTTTATTGTTCCTATTCAATATATATATATATATATATATATATATATATATATATATATATATATATATATATATATATATATATATATATATATATATATATATATATAATCATATATCGTTGTTGGAGTTCCTAGTGTTTTAAGTTGAAGCATTTTGTGTGTCGGAGCCTGCCATCCTCTAGATTTACTGGCACACGGCTCTTGACAAGAGCACACACACCAAATACACTCAGGGAAACACACTCCGAAGCAACATTTTCACTACACAATACGCACAGCACACACTGCCGAAGAATCTTTACATCCACAAATATGCAGCAGCATAATCAGAAGAAACCAGGATGCCACAATATCGGTGAATTCAACCACAAACAGTTGACGTGTAGACACGAGCACAGGCTGAGGTGTGAAGGATGCCATACACTTGGACACAAATCTCGCCAATCTAGTTACTACAGCGGCTAGGGATGTGGCGGGGAAGATGCTGCCGATGACATTAACCATCTTGTAAATGAAAGAAATATCGATTTGTTGTGTGTTACCGAGACGTGGCTTCGTAATGAAATTCCTGATGAACATTTAACTGTACAACACACAGGTGAGATGGTGGACGTGGAGGAGGAGTCTGCATATATGTAAGCAAGCAACTGAAGGTAAGTGTGATAAAACTACCTACTCCTAAGCAACCCCGTGTCCAGGACTTATGGACGAGTGTACAGTGCAGTAAGTTGCCAGCTTTTATTATAGGTTGTGTTTAAAGACACCCCAAGGCCACACCTTCCTCTTCTGAATATGTCCAAGATGTGTTGAAACAAATGTCTGTATGTAAGAAATGGCTTTATATGTTGATGTGATTTTAATGATGGTTTATTTTCTAAGAAAAACAAAATTGATGGTATTATCAGAAATATCAGACTCACACCAATGATAAATGAGCCCACTAGGATGACGTCAAGCACAGCCACAGTGCTGGATGTGATCATCACTAATAAACCAGAAAGTGTTTTGGCCACCTCTGTTGTTCCCGGGCCAGCACCTGATCATGACCTAATTGGCATTACAATAAATATCAAGAAGACGGAGAGAGCATGAACTAAAATCTTTTCGTCACCTTGGTAAATATAACAAGGACGCTTTGTGAGCTACTCCTGCCAGAACCCCATCATTTTGATCAAATACTGACCACAGGCCACGTTCATCTACAACTTGATATTTTAATACTAATTTTATGAGTTGTCTGGATGCGTGTGCTCCTTTAGTAACTAAGGCAGCAAGCAGACCTGCAGCGCCTTGGCTCACTGAGGGTTTGCGTGTAGCAGTGAGGCAGCGTGACGACACCCGCACCAAGCTGAGGAGAGACAGACACAATATTTGTCTGCAAAAACAATACACGAATGAAAAGAAAGAAATAAAGTCTCTTACTGGTGCTGCTAAAAAAAAATATATATATATTATCTTAAAAAGTCTAATAAGAGCAAACAAAATTCATCGGCCATATGGAATGTGATAAAATAATTAGTTCCCGGCAAGAAAAGCAGCTCGAGAAAAATATGAACTTCATAATATCTTTCAAAAAGCAGAATAATTTAATAATTTCTTTGCCAATGTAGGAAAGACAGCATATGACAACGCAGCAGACAGTACAGAGCAATCAGTGCTCCCCCCTGGACCCTTCTCTTTGTAAAGTGCAGTAGTGTGACTGAAAAATTCAGACCCAAGCCAGTAGACACCAACACACTCATATTAACAGTAAAAAGTCTTAACCAAACACGTTCTGTGGGCTCAGATGGAATTTTGCTCAAATTTATCAAGGATGCCTTATATTCTATTGCATCTTACCTGCCATGCGTCATAAATGGCTCAAATGTTACCGGAGTATTTCCTCAGGCTTGGAAAAACGCATGTGTCGTTCCTCTGCTAAAGAAAGGTGATTTTAATGATTCAAACAATTATCGTCCTGTTCCTTTTTGCGGATGACACAAAGATAGGTAGATTAATTAGTTCAGAATCGGATGCCATCGCCTTGCAGGCAGATTTAGATAAAATGAATGAATGGACGGACAGATGGCAAATGCAATTTAATATCAATAAATGCAAAGTACTTAGCGTAGGTAGAGGAAACCCACACAATAGGTACACATTAAACAACCAAACTCTGGTAGGTACAGGGTACGAGAAAGATTTAGGAGTTATAGTTAGCTCTGAACTCCGTCTAAGAAAACAATGCATAGAAGCCAGAAACAGGGCAAATAGGGTACTAAGATTAATTTTTAGGAGTCTTAAAAGTAGAAGGCCGGAAGTAATATTAAAGTTATACTTGGCGCTGGTCAGACCTCATCTAGACTACGCTGTGCAGTTCTGGTCCCCACATTACAGGAAAGATATAGGTCTATTAGAATCAGTACAGAGGAGAATGACTAAAAGGATACAGGGGATGAGGAGTATTCCTTACGAGGCGAGGTTGAAGCTGTTAAATTTACATTCTTTAGAGAGACGCAGGTTAAGAGACCTGATAGAAGTCTTTAAGTGGTATAAGAGTTATAACAAGGGAGATGTAAGCAAAATTATTAGGATCAGCAACCAGGACAGAACAAGAAATAACGGGTTCAAGCTTGAAAAATTTAGGTTTAGGAAAAAGATAGGAGGAAATTGGTTCTCAAATAGAGTGGTAGATGAATGGAACGGACTCAGTAATCATGTAGTTAGTGCTAGGACACTAGAGAGCTTTAAGAGAAGATTGGACAGGTTTATGGATGGGGATAACAGATGGAAATAGATAGGTATATTTCATACAGGGACTGTCACGTGTAAGCCTGGTCGCTTCTTGCAGCTTCCCTTATTTCTTATGTTTTTTTTTTTTTTTTTTTTTGTTACTGGTGCTCTCCAAAATATTTGAAAAAAATTGTATGTCAACAACTTTTAGAATTTTTTAGAGGATAACAAATACATTTCTAACAGCCAGCATGGTTTTAGACCTCATCTCTCAACTGAGTCTGCGCTAACTATTATAACAGATAATATTTACAATAATATTGACCACAAGAGAGTGTCATTGTTGACGCAGTGTGATTTGTCTAAGGCATTGGACAGTGTCAGCCATGATAACCTCCTGGCAAAGTGTTCTCACCTCAACATAGACTCCTTCAACAACTATTAATACAATATGACTCTGTCAGTCAAACTGCAAAGGGCAACACCTGCTAAAGTAAATGTCCATTTCGGTGTCCCTCAAGGCTCCACCCTTGGACCAGTACAAAAAAAAAAAATAATAATAATAATAATAAACGGTTTATTCTTTAGGCAGTCAACAAACTGAAAATGTACATTGGGGGTGGGGAAATACTTGACATTAATCCTAAAGGTAAGTCAAATCTAGAAGAGACTATTGATTGATGGCTCGCACCATGGTGGGAATCGCACTGAGTCTGTATCGGTCCGTACGTGGCGCCTTTAGGGGCGTTATCTTGTATTGTTCACTATACATGTTAATGACATGGCTAAGTGCACCAGTGACTGTATTTTAGTTCAGTACGCGAATGACACTCAGTTTCTTCTCTAGGTGTGCTACAGCACACCTAGAGAATATCATTAAAGAAGACCAAACCATTCTTGTTAAGGCAAAAGAATATTTTCTCAAGAATGGATTAATGACCAACACTAATATAACACAGTGCATATTTCTCGGTGGCAGACACTTGCTGTCATAGCTGCCTCAAGACACTGTCATTAAATATGATAGTACTTTTTATGTAATTTATTTATTTTTTTTTTTTTTTCACTATAATCTTGGTTTTACTATGGCTTATGACAACGTTTTATTAAATTTTACTAAAATTTTATTTATCTGTATTTGCACTTTAATTTCGTGCTTTACCTTTGTGTTACTCTATGCTCTCTTACTATAGACTTTTATTTGTCCAGTTAAATGTTTACCGATGTTTAGCTAATTTTACAATGACTTTTACATGTTGTGATATCAGTCATTAGGGCAATGATGTACACAAAAGAATGAAAACAATTTCCCATCCAGCGGTGTAGAGCACAACCATTGGGCTCTCGCAGAGTTTTGAGCTTCAGAGATTTGAATGTTAAGCAATTTCTCGATGTGCGTGGTGCTTCCATTGTTGCATTGCTGACACCTTCTCTCGTCAGTCGCCTTCCATCAATAATTAACCTCTCTATAAAGAGTTGCATAGTGATAAGACCACCATAGATGACAGTGAAGGAAGGAATGTGAAGCAGCACAGAGACGGACAGACATGGACACGTGGGAACACGAGGGAGGCTGCAGGAAGGCGTATATATTATGTGGGCGATGTGTGAACCGCTGATTGTATAAGCAAAGGGAAATACTCACTTTATTCCACTGTGACTGCTTTTAGCCAAAGGGATTGTTAATACTGCTGCTACTACTAATAATATTAATAACAACAATATACCTCGTAATGAAAATTATCGAACTTGTACCAAGTCGCAAATTTATGTAACCTCTTTTTTTTTTATTGCCATTTAATGGCATTCGAGACTTTACAATACGTCTAAGTCTTCAGTGTCCATAACACTGCTAGCACTACTTATAGCAGCAGTAGTAGTAGTAGTAGTAGTAGTAGTAGTAGTAGTAAGTACTTATCATCAGCCACTTGGCGTAATGATTGTTACACTGAGTTCATAATATGTCAGTATATCCAGAAATTGCTCAGTTTTTTTTTTGTGATGAGACAGAAAACGATCCCTTGTGTAAGATAAACTATAGTATATCTATCCCTGTGTTTGTTAAGCTGAAGCACTACACGTTACGTAGTGGAATTTGAAAATAAAAGGAATTCGAATTGCTACATCAAAACAATGAACACTAATGAAAAGTTAAATGCTAGGAAGACTGGTGCAGAGAAAGATACAGGCGGTGTTTCCAGGCGGTTCCTCCTTTGAAGACCAAGAGATTGATCTCAAAGTGTGAGACCTGCTGGATCACATTTGACAGTCACACACAACATCGTTCATGTTTTCTCTAATGCTAACTCGCTTGAAGAGGGCAGAACAGGCAGGCAGAGCTCACTGCCTTAATGAATGATTGCCTCACAGACACACGCACATTTGAGGGCAACAAACACAGAGGCAACACCCGAGGCGCTCACAGCAAAAGGTTCCCACCTCGCCTCGCTGGCAAACTGATTCCTCGACTCGCGTCAACCCAACTCATTTTTCATCGCAAGTCGGCAATTTTCTTTTCGCTGCAAAATTAAATCACTTTCGGAAACTTGGGACCAAATTTATTCAGGCCGGGGAAAGACTTGGTGGACGCGGTGGAGGAGCAGGCGGCCGACTGGAGCTGGCTGGATCTGGGCCCAAGGTCCACGCCAGCCTCCTCTTCTGCTCCACCTACGAAATTGTTAGCGTCACTTGCAGCCCCTGACAGCCCAAGGAGACGCCACCACACACCCTACGGCAAATACTGCCAGCCCAGGAGCCCTTTAGGGGAGGACTGTGCTTCCTCCATGGCAGTGTCCGGCGAATGGTGGGTGGCTCTTGGTCACCATCACCTCGCGTTCACTGTGAGGGGCTGCAAGCGTCCACGCCATTGCCCATTGGATTTAAATGGACCCTGAAGGAGAGAAGGGTTCGCCTCTATGTATCGTGTATCATCATTGTGGAACGCATCGTGTATCATCATTGTGGAACGCATCGTGTATTATCATCGTGGAACGCATCGTGTATCATCATTGTGTATTATCATCGTGTATTATCATTGTGGAACGCATCGTGTATTATCATCGTGTATTATCATCGTGGAACCCATCGTGTATTATCATCGTGTATTATCATCGTGGAACGCATCGTGTATCATAATTGTGTATTATCATCGTGTATTATCATCGTGGAACGCATCGTGTATTATCATCGTGTATTATCATCGTGGAACGCATCGTGTATCATAATTGTGTATTATCATCGTGTATTATCATCGTGGAACGCATCGTGTATTATCATCGTGTATTATCATCGTGGAACGCATCGTGTATTATCATCGTGTATTATCATCGTGTATTATCATCGTGGAACCCATCGTGTATCATAATTGTGTATTATCATCGTGTATTATCATCGTGGAACGCATCGTGTATTATCATCGTGTATTATCATCGTGGAACGCATCGTGTATTATCATCGTGTATTATCATCGTGGAACGCATCGTGTATTATCATCGTGTATTATCATCGTGTATTATCATCGTGGAACGCATCGTGTATTATCATCGTGTATTATCATCGTGGAACGCTTCGTGTATTATCATCGTGTATTATCATCGTGTATTATCATCGTGGAACGCATCGTGTATTATCATCGTGTATTATCATCGTGGAACGCATCGTGTATTATCATCGTGTATTATCATCGTGGAACGCATCGTGTATTATCATCGTGTATTATCATCGTGTATTATCATCGTGGAACGCATCGTGTATTATCATCGTGTATTATCATCGTGGAACGCTTCGTGTATTATCATCGTGTATTATCATCGTGTATTATCATCGTGGAACGCATCGTGTATTATCATCGTGTATTATCATCGTGTATTATCATCGTGGGACGCATTGCATCATGTAATCATCGTTGTATCATCGCTTTACTTACACTAACACAACACAAAACAACACAACACACGGAAGAGAACCTTTTTGGGGAGAAAGGAGCTTCTTTCATCACACACAACACAACACAACACACAACACAACACAACACACAACACAACACACACACACACGGAAGAGGACCTCTTTGGGGAGAGAGGATCATCTTTCATCACACACAACACAACACAACACAACACACAACACAACACAACACAACACACACACGGAAGAGGACCTCTTTGGGGAGAGAGGATCATCTTTCATCACACACAACACAACACAACACAAACACAAACACAACACAACACAACACAACACAAACACACACACACACACACACACACACACACACACACACACACACACACACACACACATAATATTATCTAATAAAATAACAACATAATTACAAACACAGCAACAATAGTGAGTGATCATGACAATATGTACTGCTACAAAGGGTTCCTGGCTGCAATGACTCAAATTCCATTCACATTGTGTCACCCGCCTGCAGCTCAGCAAAATAATCTTTCAAGACATCACTGCCATCAGCGGAATCACTGTTGAAGAGAAACTGATTCCGTGTCCGTTTCAGTGCCACAGTAACCTCTCCATGGTGAAAGTATCCTTTGAAGGACTGAGTTACCTCCTGCAGATGCTTTCTCACTTCAGTCACAAAGAGCAATTCATACGTTTGTCAGGAAATGCAGAGTTCAGACCATCACGGCTCCTGACTTGTAGTCCCTTAGTAGCACTGCTGTTACCGCTTGCGGGGGAGGAAGTGAAAGAGTGAAGATGAGAAGATGAAGGAGTGAAGATGAGAGGATAGAGGAGGCGGGGAAGGAAGGGGAGAAAGTGAAGGAGTGAAGATGAGAAGGAAGAAGTGAAGGAGTGAAGATGAGAGGGAAGAGGAGGAGCAGGTGGGAGAGTGAGTCGTGAGGGTGTTTACACTAAAAGCTGGTGACCTATGGTTAGTGCCATAATGAAACCCTTGTGGTGGTCAGGTGTTGTGGTGCTCGCCACACTCCTAACGGCAGAAGGGTGGTCGCCACCAACACACACAGACCTGTGTTCTGCACCCGTCGCCCACGCTCATTCACAAAGCCCCAATACGTGTCACGATCCCTGTTATCTTTCCAAGAAAGTGGACGGCACACTGATCCCAGAAAGTTCTAAAGGTCTGGATTTTTAAAGGCCTCGAGCACCTAGCCGACCTATCAGAAATCGCCAGCTATCAAACCCTCTCACAAACCCTCACCTCGGCACAGCACGCCAGAAATCACCTTACTGCCTCATCAATGTTGGGGAGGAAAACACAGTTATTCTATATAATAACAGGATATACTAATGATAATGTTAACTCACAAACAAATTGAGGTAGTACACATTAAAGGAAATTAGGGAACAAATTTCTAGCCTAGACCAACACAGGATAAATCCCACTCACTCACTCACCATAGATTCCCCCTTTTACTGAGGCTCTTATATCGCCTCCCTTATTGCTCAGAGGCTATGCACATCAATACCTGACATTCCCGTCACTTCACAAACCACTTCAAAGGCCGCTGAAATATTTTCCCCAGCTGCGGGAATTTCCCCAGACGCTGTCACCGCGTCCCCAAATAATAATTCCCGTATTTTACCTCCTCAAACCTCACAAGACATCACCAACATCACCATAGATCACCTGTAACACCACAACACCTTCCCCCCCAAGGACACCAATAACACCACAACACCACCGCGGTCCCAACCACAAAATGGCTGCCTCTCACCCCGACACTGTCCCCTCAGGACACCATCCCCTCAGCGTTACATAACCAACACAACTCACCAGCCACACTGCAGCGGACAAGAGCTCTTGGTACCACAACAGACTCACCAGCCTGATCCTGGATGTCAAGGTTATACCGCCACATCACTAATATACGTAAGTGTACAATACATTAAGTGTGCAGTAGACAGAGCGTGATGACATTTGTAATGAGCACCTCAAACTGATGCTACAAAAGTGACGCTACAACAAAACAACATACTTATGGTGTTGAGTGTTTTATATAATTATAGACGTGACCGGACTCAGAATAAACTGTACCGTGTGCAGCACTGAGGGTTCATTACACCTGTCACACCGAGCAGCGCCATCAGGCTGCCACAATTGCCGTCACCGTCACGTCTCGTACCTGTGTCCACAGTTGCACAGCAGAGTAAATACAGCATCACGTCCGTTTCTTTCTGGTTAATGAAACTTCCAGACAACTATCCACTCTTCTTCAGTGACATTCAGCTGTCCCCCTCTTCTAATTGATTAACTAATTAATTAGAATT
>NW_026973693.1:472500-525000 GCF_035594125.1 Scylla paramamosain | reverse complement strand
TTTTTCCTTGTATTTTTCTCATTTTAGTGCATTCATCTTCACTATCATATTAATTTTTCCTAATTCTTAATTTTTTCCAAGTATTTTCTCATTTTATTGCATTCAGCATCACTATCATGTTCATTTCTTCCTCTAATTGTTTTTTTTTTCTCTAATTCTTTATTTCTCAGTATTTTCTGTAGCTCATCTTTGGCTTTAATAATTTCCTTTTCCACCTGTGAGTCAGTAGCAAACTCTTTCACTCATTCATTATCTACCAAATCATATTATTTCTTACATTCGCATATTGAAGCCTTGGTAACTATTTGCACCAGTCATCCCTTTAGTAATAAGCTTGTAGAGAGAGAGAGAGAGAGAGAGAGAGAGAGAGAGAGAGAGAGAGAGAGAGAGTGGTGGCCACCCTACCCATCACTGAGGTACGCTGCCAGACGTATGATGTTTACCTCTCTTCATATCCTCCTTTCACTTCCTTATTCTCTTCACAACGCTGTTTAAATCCTTATCAATGCTTTTTACACTATTAGTACTTGTGACTCAATACTGTACTATGATGGTGGCAGTAGTAGTGACAGTAATGATAATAGTAATAATGGTAATAGTAGTTTTAACCCTTTACTGCCTGAAATATTTTCCAGCTGTAAGAAAAAACTCTTTCATTTCATTATCCTTCTCTTAAGGCAAAACTAAACATACAGGCACGTTTTATTCATCTGTATTCGTCAATTACAAATAAAATCCATAAAGGGACATAAATGTCCATTTAGGCGTATGACAGATTCATGGTCTCAGTAGTATTACCAATGAGTTTAGGATTTCTTAAACTTTTAAACCTTACATGAAAGAAAAAAAAATGTGAATGACTTCTCATGTTTGTACTGAGCATTCATGTGATAATATCTCATCTCTGATTAATGAAAAAAAATAATGATAATAATAATAATTCCATAAATTGACTTCGAAGAATTGTTCCTTTTTTTATTTAGCACAATCCTTGTGTGCCGCCTCATGTTGCATGGAAATCATAGAAGCAGTTTCTTCTTGCATCACAGCACAGGTGAACTTTGCGTTTCATGCAATACATTTGTACTTTTTCCTTACAGCCTGGCAACTTGCATGTGCCCCTATTTGCACTGAAAGCAGGGAAATGCACAACATTGTCTTGCCGTGTGTCTTTTTCTGAAATTTTCTTGGTGGCTCTCCCAGTTTTCCTCTTCTGAGCAAAGGCACTGTCCACAGCATTTGAAGGTCTTCCTCTTTTTCTTGTCACATCTTTGCACCACACATCAGGGACCTTGGTAGTCTTAGCCTGAACTCACAAAGACTATTCTGCTTTAGAGAAGGGACTCACTCCCACATCAGTTGCTGATCGTCTGTACTGTAACCAACAGTTTACCACAGTCATGTCAAGTAAGTGAAATACAAGCCTCTGATAGTATTTCCTTGCTTTGAAGGTTGTAAGCAAGCAATTGGTCACACAAATCAACACCTGCCATATGTTTGTTACAATCTGCTACAATATTGGGCCTGGGGGTTTCAACTCTGTCTTTAGTGTTCTTGTCGTGCCTGGAACATTTCTCTGTTGGCCTTGATGTTGTAAATGATGATACAAGACACACTGACTTGGTATCCATCCACTTGACACCTGAAATTTTAGTGTCCCCAGTTTTCGTTTCCCATTCATCATGACAACCTGTACCTTGAGCTGCAAGTTGTCTGTCTGACTTGAACGTCAAACCTTCTAGCCTCTTTGCCTGCACTGTGCCAGAACACCATATTCCCCTCGAGGCTAGATGTTCAAGGAGGGGCACAGATGTGAACCAACTGTCAAAGTACAGTCTGTGATTTTTCATGCTCGGTATACTTTCAGCAAGATGCAGTACTGCATTCCAGCTTGGTTTGAGATCTGGAACATCAGGCTTGCCAACAGCTTGAATTTTTCTAGTATAAGGCATAAAATCATACACCACACCCATGCTGTCTGCCAACACAAATATCTTATAACCCCATTTATGAGTTTTTTTTTTTTTTTCTTGAATGTTTATCTCTCTCTTCATATCCTCCTTTCACTTCCTTATTCTCTTCACAATGCTGTCATACCTGACTGACCTTGGAAGGGACCATTTGCTCATCTACACACAGGTTTTCTGTCGTGGAGATTTGTGGAAACTTCTGTAGGTGGTTAACTAGAGGTCTCACCTTGCATATTTTGTCAGTTTTGTCTAGTGTCGTGTTGTCAACAAAATGCAGATTTTATTTGATTTCCTTCATCCACTTCATAACACTCATCCTCGCTAACTTCGGCATCACTGGCAGCTAACAATGTTTCCACCAGTTTTTCGGTGGTGTTTGAACTTTTATTTTGTCCGCAGAATGCAGTAGTACTGCAGCAACGAGAGGGTTCTGCAAGAATATTTACTTGTCATTCATTGTTTTTAATTCACTACACATCTATGGTGTTATATTGTAAATTAAACCAAGTTTAATATATAATAAAACTATTTGCATGTCACTGCAAAAATATATCGGTAGTATAACAAAGACGAAAATATTGCTCATTTATATAATAGTATTCATTTGCCTGATAGGACACAAATGTCACCTTTAAACAAGCACTACAGATGTTTGGTAAAGGGTGATATGAGGATTTTTGGGATGTAAATATGATCTTTAGGTGTGCGTTTATCACAGCAAATTTTGTCATAATTGTGCTTTACCTGGGGATACATCCAGGATGTAGTGAAAGTGGCTGCTTTGCGCAACCTCCGGCACGCGTCCACCTGCTCTCAGTGTCCTGGTTCATCCGAGAAGCGACAACCATTCCAGTGTAAACAAAGGTGCCGATCGAAAGCTGAAACGGGACTTGTATGTCCTGACCGGCGAGCGAACTCTGATACTTGACAGAGTTAAAACCATGTATTCCAAGGAGGACATATTTGTCCTCTTCGGCAGTAAGGGGTTAAGATTTGACCCCTGTACCCGCAAAGCAAACCTCGCCTTTAATTTTCAGGGAGAGTGATCTATACTATCCCAATTACTATTACTATTATGACTATTTCCAGGTTAAAAGTGACTATCTGGAGGATGAAAGCAGGGCGGCAGAAGGCATGGATTTCGACACAGCCATCCAGCTCACTTGCATCGAAATCAAGCGAGTCTTTAAGGTAAAACTGCGGAAAACAACACGATTTAGGTCCCCCTTGAAATCTGAGCGGTACCCCCTGCGACGGCAAAACTAACACCCCCGTTTTCTCCGCAGCGGATGAACGGATGCGCGATGGACAAGAAGTCAAATCTTGAGCAGCCGGAGAAGGAAGTCGGTCTACATGAATTCCTACCGGCCTACATCATCAACACCACCAAACAGAAAACGTTACGTAAGGCTTTGCAGGGAAACTTTAAGAAATTCTCGGCGTTCTTCGATTACGAATCTCACTTCAAGTACCTCGAGATTTTGGGAAAAGTTGGAAAGTTTGACATCGAAAACTTCCGCTGTGCACTCGGCGTAAGTGTTAAGTGTTACTGAAGTGTTTGTATGTGAGTCTTGTAGTACTGTCGATACTTACTACTACTACTACTACTACTACTACTACTATTTTCAGTGTGGTTGGTCTATTCCTGTCACTCTGCTTGTCGGCCCAAGTGTTGGTATTTCCTACTGGACAGATTCTGCCTCTGCCGTAAGTACCACTACTACTACTACTGTCACTACTACTACTACTACTACTACTACTACTACTACTACTACTACTACTACTACTGCTACTACTACTACTACTACTACTACTACTACTACTACTAACCCTACTACTACTACTACTACTACTACTACTACTACTACTACTCCAAGCACAACACATGGCAAACTTTGAGCAGATTTAGAGCGTGGAGACCTTACAGAGCAGCTGCGAGCAACACAGGAAGGCCCTGGTGCAGTTTAAGGTGAGAGTGATGACGATAGTGAGTGACGGTGAAAGAGAGAGAGAGAGAGAGAGAGAGAGAGAGAGAGAGAGAGAGAGAGAGAGAGAGAGAGAGAGAGAGAGGGGGGGGGGAAGTGGGTAGGTGACGGATTTAAATGGGAAAAGGACCGGGAGGGAGAGAGAGATGAGAAGAAGCGAGAGAGGTGTGGGTGGGGTCTCTCACTACTATTACTACTGCTGCTACTACTACTACAATTACCGTCCTCATCAAATCCTTCCTCTTTCTTCTCCTCTAATCACCGCCACCACCACCACCACCACCACCACCACCACTACCCCAGGCTTATGTTGCAGGTAGCAGGTACTACAGAAGCCCTCGCCATCACCATCACCTGCCCCTCCATTGGCGGAGCAGAGAGCTTAGCAGACCTGGTTGACAGCTACTGCAGGCTTGTCAACCAATCCAGTGTGTCGCTGTGGACTGTGTGGAGAGAGAGAGAGAGAGAGAGAGAGAGAGAGAGAGAGAGAGAGAGAGAGAGAGAGAGAGAGAGAGAGAGAGAGAGAGAGAGAGAGAGAGAGAGAGAGAGAGAGAGAGAGAGAGAGAGAGAGAGAGAGATAGGGGGAGGAGGGATTGTAGGTGAACTTGAAGGAGAAATAGGAGGAATGCTCTTTTAAAAGGCTCTAGTTGAAGTTGTAAGGGTTTTTAAGGATGTTCTTAAGGCTATAGTGATAGATTAACAACAGGAGAAACACTCTTTTAAAAGGCTCTAGTTGAAATGATGCAGGTTTTTAAGGATGCTTTTAAGGTTCCAGTAACAGATTAACAATATTTCTGCATTACTGACAGGAGAAACACTCTTTTAAAAAAGCTCTAGTCGAAGATGTAAGGTTTTTAAGGGTGTTTTTAGGGTTGAGGTGACAGATTAACAACATCTGCATTACTGACAGGAAAAACATTTTTAAAAGACTCTAGTAAGGTTTTTTTTTATTTTTATTTTTTTAAGGTTGTAGTGACAGATTAACAACATTTCTGCATTATTAACAGGAGAAACACTCTTTTAAAAGGTTCTAGTTGAAGTTGTAAGGGTTTTTAATTTGTTTTAAGGTTGTAGTGACAGATTAACAACATTTCTGCATTAGTGACAGGAGAGAAACACTTTTGAGAACCTTGCAAACCATCACTGTGGCTTTATGAAACAGTCAGTGGTGAGAGACCTGACCTGACCCTGTGTCACCTGATCTTCTCCAGGCTCGTGTGTGTGTGTGTGTGTGTGTGTGTGTGTGTGTGTGTGTGTGTGTGTGTGTAAGTTTGTTTACTACTACTACTATTACTCATAAAAGTAATAATAATGACAATAATTATGATAATAATAACACTACTACTACTACTACTACTACTGCTACTACTACTACTACTACTGCTACCACTACTACTACTACTACTGCTGCTACTGCTACTACTACTACTACTGCTACTACTACTACTACTACTACTACTACTAATAATAATAATAATAATAATAATAATAATAATAATAATAATCATCATCATAAAAGTAATGATAATAACATCAATAATAATAATAATAATAATAATAATAATAATAAATAATAATAATAATAATAATAATAATAAAAATAATAATAATAGGATTAATATTATTTACAGGGTGTAGCAAAAATTGATATATATATATATATATATATATATATATATATATATATATATATATATATATATATATATATATATATATATATATATATATATATATATATATATTAATGAAATATTACCATTATTATTATTATTATTATTATTATTATTATTATTATTATTGGGCTACTAACATCTCTCTCTCTCTCTCCTCTCTCCCTCTCTGTCTCTCTCTCTCTCTCTCTCTCTCTCTCTCTCTCTCTCTCTCTCTCTCTCTCTCTCTCTCTCTCTCTCTCTCCCTCCTCCTCCTCCTCCTCCTCCTCCTCCTCCTCCCCCCTCCTCCTCCTCTATAAGTGTGTATGCATGTATGTTCATATATTTGTACTAACACTTATTGTAGTAGTAGTAGTAGTAGTAATAGTGGGGAAGGCGATGGCATGAATACTGTACATTGTTGCCAAATATATTCTTAGTAATTTTATGTTATTTTGAAGTGGCAACTGTGTATGTATGTATGTTTGTGTGTTTACCTGCCTGTGTCCTGCCTCCTTACAGTTGCGTTGAAATCGGCCATGACGACAGTGGTGCCGGCATCCACAGTGTGCTGCGTCAGTACTCCGCACTGAGCACCATGACAATAAGGGGAGGCATCTGGAGGTATATATACGCCTCCTAACTTCAGTTCTGGAATGCATCACAAAACCACCGTGGCATATCTGGTCCTCAGCATCCACGTCAACTTGCTTCACACTGTGCATCAGTGCATCCTGGCCAAGCATCACCACTCCTCTATTGCGTCCACTTCTTGACACATTTCGGCACACACTAAGTCCCGGTACTTGTACGTTGAAATATTTTGTGGCTTCAAGAATCCAAACGATGTCAAAGTCCAGAATAAACTTCAGTATACTTGGCTCTTGTAACTTGTCTTTGAGACCAGCAATATTCCACCAACAAAGCTTCACCTCTCTGCTTGCACACAAAAAACACGAGGAGTGAAGCTGTCGATAATGACGCCATCTCTTGGCAGCACGCGGTTCTTCCAATCGTAAGTGATATTTACTCCGGCACTCTCAGCTTCCTCTCGCTCTTCTCGCTCCCTCTTCTGCAGACGAGCAGTTTCTCTCCTGATTGCAAGGTGGACGTCCTTTTTAATGTACACTCGCGACATCTGTGCTCCAGCGTTCTGTAAATTTTTGGCTGCATGAAGTATCCTGTCTCTTTGATTTTGGTCGCCAACAGTGACGAGAATCGGTCTCATTTCCCTTTCATTCTGTTGTGCCAGTCGCCTCACAATCCATCCGGTTCGATCAACTGCTTCGGTAGGGCTTACCGCGTTCATCACATTCATTACTTTCTCATCGTCAGTTGCACCAAGATCATCTCTGTCCTCTGGTGGGCCTGTTATGATGAGACTCCATTGTCTTTCCTTAGCATCTAATGACTCTAGGAATCGCTGTTGTTGATGGATCATGTCAAAAGCAGTTCTGAATTTGTCAGTCAGAGTCTGAACTTCTCTTGATTCAGTGATGCCACCTCTGCTGCTGCTACTCTGAGGCTTCGAAGCTCTTCCAGAAGGATTCTGTTGATGGCTCCTCATCTCTTGGTTCATTTATGAGAGCAGACAAGGCTTGTTTTAGCTGGGCATTTTTCATTTTATCAATATCACTTATTGCTAGAGCCTTGACAACAGAAGCATCACTGTATGCAGCCATGATTATCGTTAGTTGTGTACAGCCATCGTCAGACTGAGGTGGTAAAACTGCGTTGCCAGGAACGCGTTACTAGGCAACACTGCGCATGCGCAAACCCCAGCTCCCGAGTCAAGACGGGTTCCTGAACAGCCACTTCAGGAGGAGGAGGAGGAGGAAAAAAAAAAAAAAACATGAGGAAAGAGAAAAGCACAAGAATGGCAAAGTGAGAGAGCGATGAAAAGGATACAAGGAGAAAAATAGAGAAGAGGGACAGAGGGAAAGCAGAGAATGAATGATAGAGACTAAGAAAACTTTTTATCAAGTACTAAAAGCCAAAACATGTAGAGGGTTATAGTAGTAGAAAGTGCAATGCTAACTGGCATTTGTCCAGCACTACCAATTGTGACACAACCCCATGCTGTAGCCAGCGTGTTTCCCGGCCACCTCATTCCCACAGCAGTGGTAACACGCTCCCCTGCTGGAGTGAAGGGCTCTCCGTGGTGCCTCGGGGACACCTCCAACTTGCTACTGTGTGTGTGTGTGTGTGGTGGAGTAGAAAATTTAAGTGTTGGAAGTCTCGTGAACTCGGTACCCTAAAACACACACACACACACACACACACACACACACACACACACACACACACACACACACAGTCAGTTTAGTGATTAAAAAGAAAAACATCTTAATTCAAACAAGATACAAAATACAAAATTACAAAAAATAAAATCTCTCTCTCTCTCTCTCTCTCTCTCTCTCTCTCTCTGTCAGCAACATATGGCCTTAATAAATACCGCTCTCTCTTTTTGCTGTAATATTTTTTCATCACTAGGAAACATAGCAGGCTGTGCATTTCCATTGAGTAGTGATGAGAGCCTGGGAGGAACAAGGAAGGAAGGAAGGAAGGAAGGAAGGAAGAAAAGAGGAAGAACAAAGACAAAATGAAGAAAACATCAATCACGGGAAAAATACGAATAGAAGATTATAAAACAGAGAGAGAGAGAGAGAGAGAGAGAGAGAGAGAGAGAGAGAGAGAGAGAGAGAGAGAGAGAGAGAGAGAGAGAGAGAGAGAGAGAGAGAATACAAAGCAAAGGAAAAAAGAAAATAAAATGTCATCCAAACGAGTAGACGAAATGAAAGGAAAAGGCAAAGAAAAAAAAGTAGAAAGAATTAGGATAAGTGATGGAAGGGAGGGAGGAGAGGAAGCGGTGGAAGAGAGTAAGTAAAAACCTCGTGGTGGAAGCAGATGAAGGGGTGGAGGCGGAACAACGGTGGAGGGGCAGGAGTGGAGGTGAGAAGAGGAAGTTATAAAGATTGGGAGAGAGGAAATAACAGAGAGACGTGAATGAACAGCGGGAAAATGCATTACAAGATGGAAAGGAGGTAAAAGATGCAGATTTACGTAATGTAAACAGATAATCATGAAGAAATAGCACGGAAGATAGAAGGGACAACAGGGAAATTAAGAGACGTGAGTCAAACGTAGGGAAAATATACCTAAAGATGGAAAAGGAGCTGAACGCTGGAGATTTGTATTATGTGAATAGTAAAAGAAAAATAAATAATTGAGAAAATAAAAGTAAAAAGATAAGATAATACAAGGATGAAAACGTGAATGAAACGCAGGAAAAAAAAAAAATACGCTGAAAAACGGAAAAAGAGTCGATGGATTGAGATTTATATTATATTACTACCACCATCACCACCACACCCACCACCATCACCACCACCAGTAACAACAGTAATAACAACAACAATACACATTACCTAACTCTCTAAAGTCTCCAGTCTTTCAAGCTTCCTCCGCCAAGTCAAATAGAATAGAGGGAAGGAAAAAAAATACTTGAGAGGTGAGAACGAAAGTTTAATGAAAGGTGACCGCGATCTGTGCCTCTCTGGCCTTGCTGGGAGGGAGGGAAGGAGGGAGGGAGGGAGAGAAGTAAATGTAGTGAAAGGAGGGGTTGCAGAGAAAATGGAAAGGGAGGTAAAGGGAGGTAATTTCTCTCTCTCTCTCTCTCTCTCTCTCTCTCTCTCTCTCTCTCTCTCTCTCTCTCTCTCTCTCTCTCTCTCCCCTACTTATCACAACGCATCCCATGTCACTCTTACCTCCACCACCACAACCACGACCACCCAAGTCACCGAATAAACAAAGATAAATTTTGTTAAAATAAACCTACCTAGGTGGTGGTGGTGGCGGTGGTGGTGGCGGCGGCGGCGGCGGCGGCGGCGGCGGCGGCGGTGGCGGCGACGGGGGCGGCGAATGTCGGAATGAAAATTTAGGAAAAGACAAAAAATTAATCGAAATTTTGGGCTCTTGGACTTGTGGAACTTGATGCGTGTTTGCCGTTCGTTCGTTCGTTTGCTTGTTTGTTTGTTGTTTGGTGTTTTTGTTGTTGTTGTTGGTGCTGTTGTTAAATTAAGACTGTGAAGAAGGTTTACATGTTATTTGTCCTCCATAACGTGAGTGAAAGTGTGCGTGAAACTCAAACTGGGGATGGTAGTAGTGATGGTAATAAACTAGTAGTAGTAGTAGTAGTAGTAGTAGTAGTAGTAGTAGTAGTAGTAGTAGTAGACAGTAAAACAGCCCACATCTAAACCTCTCTAAAAATCCAACACACTTATCCTAAACCCTTAAACCCTTCTCAAAACCCTTAAACTCTAAACACCCGAGCCACTACAATCGTTCCCAAAACACCAGATGCCCTCAGCACCCTAAATCCCTTGTTGGACTCCCCTTAACTCCTTCCAAACCCTTACTTCCCCTCTCCCCTCCCCCTCACACCCTCCACTCGCCACAACAAAGACCTCTCCTGCTTGCATCTTGATACCAAATCTTGTTTCCTTTCCTCCCACTTACTTGCCGTTGTCTCCCTGCCTCTCCACCCCTCCTCTCCCCAGCCCCGCCCCCTCCGGAGGAAAGGTGAGTGGCTAATGCTCCCAGCCACGGCGGGGGAGAGTGGAGGCGGGAGAGAGGGAGAGGATGTGAGGAGAAAGATGTGTGTCTTTGTGACCTGGAGATAAGATGGAGAGAGAGAGAGAGAGAGAGAGAGAGAGAGAGAGAGAGAGAGAGAGAGAGAGAGAGAGAGAGAGAGAGAGAGAGAGAGAACGTATGATAACGAAATCCCCCAGGCCGTTGGTCAGCTCATCCCTAATCTCCCCCCCCCTCCCCCACACCTCCCTGGGCTGAAAGAAAACAACCGCCACTCCATTCCTGACTTCTTGAGGATAATGACGCTCAGTTAAGACCAGAAGCCTCACCGCTATTGAGCCAGTTAGTTCTTCATCTTCTTTTAAGTTAATGCATAATCGAGAGAGGCCTGTGTGTGTGTGTGTGTGTGTGTGTGTGTGTGTGTGTGTGTGTTAAGGGGTATAAGTAGGCAGAAGGTCTACATGTTACACACTTAAAGGGGTGTTACCATTCTTTGTACAGTGAAATTTGGAGGGCTGCTGTACTCTCTCTCTCTCTCTCTCTCTCTCTCTCTCTCTCTCTCTCTCTCTCTCTCTCTCTCTCTCTCTCTCTCTCTCTCCCTCTAGCCCAAGAAATGAAATTAACCCAAATAATCAAGAAAACAAATACTTTATTATTAAGTATAACTACTAAGAAAATACTAGTAGATATATTAATTAGAATAAAACCAGAGGAGGAATATTTAGGAATACATAATAAGAAGAAAAAAAAAAAAACAGGAGACATGTCGAGCTACAATAAAGAAATACAATATACTATTACATATCAATGCTAAACTACTTGAAGAAAATACATGGAGGAGGAGGAGGAGGAGGAGGAGGGGGAGGAAGAGGAGGAGAAGGAGGAGGAGGAGGAGGAGGAGGAGGAGGAGGAGGAGGTGGAGGAGAGGAAAGAGGAAGAGGAGAAGGAGGAGGAAAAGGAGGATTCTTTCATTCCGCTCCCCTTCCCTCCTTACCTGTAATCTTGAAGAGTGGAAGAAAGGGAAGGTTAATCGGTGTGACTTGCTTAGAGGAATAGCGAGTGTAGAGAAATTTGATATCATCGCTTTAACTGAAACTTGGTTAGATATGTCAGGAAAAGTATTTAATCCAGAGGTTAAGATAGATGGGTATACAATGTTCTATAAAGATAGAGAAAACAGGAGAGGAGGAGGTGTCGCGTTATACGTTAGGGACACATTACAGTGCTGTATGAACAAAAGAATTAAAACAGATAACAAAGCAGAGTCGATATGGGTAGATATTAAGGAAGGATCGCAGTCAGTAGTACTAGGGGTAGTTTACAGACCACCGACCAGTACAGAGGAAATTAACACCTCACTGTGGCAGGAATTAAATAGAGCAGGCAGGTACAGTCAGGTATGTGTGGTAGGAGATTTTAATTTTAGGAATATCGACTGGAGTCTGATTGTGGGTAACAAGGAAGCAGAGGAATTCCTTAAGGTAATTCAGGATAATTTTTTAAAACAGGTAGTCGTAGAACCCACAAGGGGGAATAATATTCTAGATTTAATTCTTACTAACAGGGAGGAAGCAGTCACGCAGGTAGAGGTTGGAGGACAGCTAGGTAACAGTGACCATAGGGAAATTAGGTACAATCTAGAATGGGAAGAAACTGTTAGAAATAAAAACACTAGTAAAATACCTGACTTTAGGAGAGCAGATTTTGAAGAATTAAAAAGGTACCTCCAAGGAGTGGACTGGCAAAGGATGCAGGGTGAGGTCAGGTCAGGGACGGAGTTCAGAGAGATAAGGCAGGATGAGGGAGGTGAGGTGAGGCTCCAGAAGGGAGGAGGAAAGAGGAAGGGGGGAGATAGGTGTGAGTATGTTGGAATGTCAGGTCATGGTGAAATGAGAGAGGTAAGGTCGAGGCGAGTTGATGAGGGAGGGGAGAGGATGGTAGGGAACGAGATGAGGGGTTTAGGTGAAGTAAATGTAGATGAATTGTATAAATATTTCGTAGATAAAGTTCATACAGGTCAATTAGCAAATATCCCGTATAAAACAATAAGATCACAAAAAAATGACCCTAAATGGATGACTGCTAGGTTAAAGCATTATATAGGGCGTAAGAGAAGTATATATAAGAGATTAAAGGCAGGTGAGGAAGTTTTAAGGACACAGTATAATGAATTAGTTAGAACAGTCAGGAAGTTAACGAGGAAAGCTAAGGACAATTATGAATTAAAGGTAGCCAGCCAGGCGAAGACGGACCCCAAGGGATTTTATCAGGTATACAGGACGAAAAATAAGGATACTGTAGGTCCATTAAAGGCAGCAGATGGGGAGCTGGTTAGTTCTGGGGAGGAGATTAGTAAACTTCTGAATGATTATTTTTTAACTGTCTTCACTCAGGAAAACATGCAGGATATGCCAGATAGTGAACAGGTGTTTAGAGCAGATGAGTATGAGAAGCTGACGGATATTTCCATATCTAGGGAGATAGTGGAGCAGGAGATAGATAGGCTAAAAAAGTTCAAGTCACCAGGACCTGATGAAATATATCCCAGAGTACTGAAGGAATGTAAAAAGATTATTAGTGAGCCGTTAGTTTCTGTCTTTAGGAAATCACTGGAGTCGGGTGAGGTACCAGTAATGTGGAGGCAGGCTAATGTAGTACCCATCTTTAAGAAAGGGGATAAAACTTTAGCGTCTAATTATAGACCTGTCAGCTTAACTTCAGTTGTAGGTAAAATGTTAGAGTCAATAATAGCCAGGAACATTAGGGAACATTTAGACAAACATAACTTGATAAATCAGTCACAGCATGGCTTCACGAAGGGGAAGTCTTGCCTGACAAACTTGTTAAGTTTTTACAGTAAGGTGTACGAGGCAGTAGATAATGGTGATAGTTATGATATCTTATATCTGGACTTTAGTAAAGCATTCGACAAGGTGCCCCATCAAAGGCTCCTGAGAAAGGTTAGGGCGCACGGGATAGATGGGAAGGTGTTAGGTTGGATAGGGTCATGGCTTGGTAACAGGCGACAGAGAGTGCTAATAAACGGCTCGAAATCCGAGTGGGGTCATGTCATTAGTGGGGTGCCACAGGGATCAGTATTAGGGCCATTATTATTTCTAATATATATCAATGACTTGGATAGTGGAATTAGTAGCGATGTTAGTAAATTTGCGGATGACACAAAGATAGGTAGATTAATTAGGTCAGAAGCGGATGCCATCGCCTTGCAGACAGACTTAGATAGAATGAATGAATGGACGGATAGATGGCAAATGCAATTTAATATCAATAAATGCAAAGTGCTTAGCGTAGGTAGAGGAAACCCACACAATAGGTACACATTAAACACCCAAACTCTGGTAGGTACAGGGTACGAGAAAGATTTAGGAGTTATAGTTAGCTCTGAACTCCGTCTAGGGAAACAATGCATAGAAGCCAGAAACAAGGCAAATAGGGTACTAGGATTCATTTTTAGGAGTGTTAAAAGTAGAAGGCCGGAAGTAATATTAAAGTTATACTTGGCGCTGGTCAGACCTCATCTAGACTACGCTGTGCAGTTCTGGGCCCCACATTACAGGAAAGATATAGGTCTATTAGAATCAGTACAGAGGAGAATGACTAAAAGGATTCAGGGGATGAGGAGTATTCCTTACGAAGCGAGGTTGAAGCGGTTAAATTTACATTCTCTAGAGAGACGTAGGTTAAGAGGGGACCTGATAGAAGTCTTTAAGTGGTATAGGGGTTATAACAAGGGAGATGTAAGCAAAATTCTTAGGATCAGCAACCAAGGTAGAACAAGAAATAACGGGTTCAAGCTTGAAAAATTTAGGTTTAGGAAGGAGATAGGAAAAAAATTGGTTCTCAAATAGAGTGGTAGATGAGTGGAACGGACTCAGTAATCATGTAGTTAGTGCCAGGACACTAGAGAGCTTTAAGAGAAGATTAGACAAGTTTATGGATGGGGATAACAGATGGAAATAGGTAGGAGTGTTTCATACAGGGACTGCCACGTGTAAGCCTGGTCGCTTCTTGCAGCTTCCCTTATTTCTTATGTTCTTTCTTATGTTCTTATGTGTGTGTGTGTGTGTGTGTGTGTGTGTGTGTGTGTGTGTGTGTGTGTGTGTGTGTGTGTGTGTGTGTGTGTGTGTGTGTGTATATATATATATATATATATATATATATATATATATATATATATATATATATATATATATATATATATATATATATATATATATATATATATATATGTATATATATGTATATATATATATATATATATATATATATATATATATATATATATATATATATATATATATATATATATATATATATATATATATATATATATATTCTGTCCACCTCTCTAACGCAAGAGTTAACCAGTAATTCTCAATATATATATATATATATATATATATATATATATATATATATATATATATATATATATATATATATATATATATATATATATATATATATATATATATATATATTCTGTCCACCTCTCTAACGCAAGAGTTAACCAGTATTCTCAATCATTCATCCCTTTCTCTGGTAAACTCTGGAACTCCCTGCCTGCTTCTGTATTTCCACCTTCCTATGACTTGAATTCCTTCAGGAGGGAGGTTTCAAGACACTTATTCATCATTTCATGACCATTGCTTTGACCCTTTTATGAGACTGGCATTTCAGTGGGCATTTTTTTTTTTTATTGGATTTTTGTTCCCCTTGGCCAGTGTCCTTCCTATATAAAAAAAAAAAAAATGTGTGTGTGTGTGTGTGTGTGTGTGTGTGTGTGTGTGTGTGTGTGTGTGTGTGTGTGTGTGTGTGTGTGTGTGTGTGTGTGTGTGTGTGTGTGTGTGTGTGTGTGTGTGTGTGTGTCATGTTACTTGCCAAGTTTACCCTGAAAAGGGACACATTTTCTTAGTGTTCCTCGTGTTCCGTTTTCCTCCTGTGTATATCTTTTTTTTTTTTGTTGTAAATTAGTAGAAGATTTGTTTACTCATTTTATGTCACGTAATATTATTCTCTTCTTAATTCAAGTTCTTTATATATATATATATATATATATATATATATATATATATATATATATATATATATATATATATATATATATATATATATATATATATATATATATATATATATATGTATATATATATATATATATATATATATATATATACTCGTATATATACCAGCCCTCAATTAAGCAATCATCACACACACACACACACACTAACATTTACTCTTATTTTTCTCCCTCGTTTTTTTTTTTTTTCAAGGGGAAACTAAGCAAATTTCTAAAAAAATCCTAACAATACTTAAATCATGCAAACTGAAGGGGAAGGAGAGAGAGAGAGAGAGAGAGAGAGAGAGAGAGAGAGAGAGAGAGAGAGAGAGAGAGAGAGAGAGAGAGAGAGAGAGAGAGAGAGAGACGTACACTACCTGTGAAATTGGTAATAATCCACACACACTGTTTCTGTCCACACCGTCTCTGGTTTGGTTGGAGGTGTTTGGTTAGGAGAGTTTGTTTGGTTTGGTTTGGTTGGGTAAGGTTAGGTTTGATTAGGTTGGGTTAAGTGTGGTTAGGTTGGGTTAGGTGAGGCTAAGACTTGCTGGTGAGGTGAGGTTAGGTTTGGTTAGGTTAAGTTGGATTGTGTTTGGACTAGTTTAGTTACTGATTTAACTGAATTACATAGAATTACATAAAAAAAGCCACAACAGACCTTGCGGTCCTCACGAGGTGACCTGACCTAGGATTAGTAAGCTGATAGTAGAAGAAAAGGACAGGAAAGCGGAAGCGCCGCTCCCTCCGGCATGAGCCGTACAGGAAAACAGGTCGGAAAGAAACACCTTACGGGGTTAGAGAAGAAGAGAAAAAAAAAAAAAAACGAAGAAAATTTTACAAGAAAGAAAGAAAATAGATGAAATGAAGTCCTCCCATTTCCTATAGGCAAGGAAGTTAATCACTAACAAAGAAACGCTGTTAGCCGCAGATTGCAGGCTATTTATCAAGATGGCTTTTAAAAATTTCTACGGTGTTGCAGTGTATCACGTCTCGAGGAAGCCCATTCCATGGATTTACTAATTGGTGGAAAAAAATAAATAAATAAATGATTCGTGAGAGTTGAAGGATTTCCCAACAATTTTGCAACCGTTTCCTCGTGTAATTTGAAGAGTCTATGGTAAAATATTTACTGCAGTCCATGTTATCAATGCCTTTGATGATTTTAAACACCTGTATTAAGTCGCCTCTTAGTCTTCTTTGTGTTAATGGGAAAAGATTTAATTCTTTAAGACGCTCTTCGTATGATTTGTTTGTTAGGCTTGGTATAATTTTTGTTACTCTACGCTGAACTCTTTCTAATTGATCAATGTCTTTCTGGTAGCAGGGGCGCCATGCTTGAACGCAATATTCTAAAAGGGGACGGACTAAAGAGTTATACAAAGTGAGGACTGTATCCTTAGATTCAAACATGAATTCAAACTTGAATACTCAAAAGATCTGCTGATTAAGCCAATTACTTTATTCACTTTCTTTACGACTTGTGAACATTGTTGGCTAAGTTTTAAGCTACTCGATATTGTCACTCCTAAATCAATTTCGTTGTCAACACTTTTAAGTTGGGTACCATTTAAAATATACTTTGCTTTCTCGTTTCTATACCCTACGTGAAGCCCTTCGCACTCATCTGCCAGGTTTGCCCCCAGTCTGTTAATTATCTAGATTTTTCAGCATTTCTATTACTTGTTCGTTAGAGTCTACGGAATTTGCAATTTCGGTGTCATCAGCAAACTTCGATATTATGCTAGTAACACCCTCATCTATGTCGTTGATATAAGCAAGGAAGAGAACAGGTACGTAAGACTGATCCCTGTGGCACCCCGCTGGTTACGTTAGTCTATTTGGATGCTTTTCCATTTATTACTACTCTTTGTTTACGGTTGTTTAGTCATTTTCAGCCCATCGCAACACGTCGCCTTGGATACCCTGTGATTTTAGTTTAATCAGTAAACGTTTGTGGGGGACTTTGTCGAAGGCCTTTTAAAAAATCAAGATATATTATATTTACCGTTTTTTTCTCGTCATACTGCTTCAGAATATTATACAAGAAGTGTGAGAGGTTCGTCAAACAAGAGCGTTTGTTGCGGAAGCCGTGTTGAGTATTTTTAAGGAAGTTGTTTTATTCTTAGTGATTAACGAGTTTATCTCTTATTAGTGTTTCAAGCATTTTCAATACAAATGAGGTTAAGTTTTTTTTTTTTTTTTATGTAGAATTGACACTGGCCAAGGGCAACAAAAATCCAATAAAAAAAAAGCCCACTGAGATGCCAGTCCCAGAAAAGGGTCCAAAGCGATAGCCAAAAATTGAAGGAAAAGTGTCTTGAAACCTTCCTCTTGAAGGAATTCAAGTCATAGGAAGGTGGAAATACAAAAGCAGGCAGGGAGTTCCAGAGTTTACCAGAGAAAGGGATGAATGATTGAAAATACATTAGAGAGGTTAGCGAGCCTCCACTCATCAGGCACTATACCGGACTGTAAGGATTTATATGGGACAATATGGTTAGTGGTTTAACTAATTCGGATTTCGCTTGTGTTAAGATGCGGGGAGAGATTGTGTCAGGCCCGGGTGACTTGCTAACTTTAAGTTTATCGATGCATTTTGACGCGTCACTTTGTGTCATACTGTTACTGCATAACTGATAAACAATGTGGTGTAGTCGTGAGTCAAGTCACTGGTATATTCAAATGAGAGATCAGACCAGACCAGTATTCAAAAACGCTTTGCTCTCTCACCACGACTGTTTGCCAGAGCCACAGAGATGACCACCAGGATTCTTGACAGTGTTTCTCCTCGTAACAATGTACAAACCCAGTTCATCTGTCACTACAACTGTGAAAACACTTTCAAAAAGCCGCTTGTAACTTCAAGTAAAGCCTTTGAAAAGTAGTGGAGGTGTTGTGCAGCCTCACTCTCCTTATCTCCCTCCTTCTCCTCCTCCTTTTCTTCCTCCTCCTACTCCTGCTACCCCCAATAGCTTCCTACCCTCCCCCCCCCTCCACTTCCAACACACCCCTCACCAGATCAAAGAGAGAACCAGCACCCACGCCCCTCCCTCCCCCCCCTTCGCCAGATGAGGTACATGGTGTGGGGGCGAGGCGGTGGAGGGGTGGGGGTGCAGGTGAGAGCTCCAGGGTCACGTGATGCTACAAGAGGTTGACGACTTGTTCGACCACGCCAGCCCGAGGATTTTCATTGTGTGTGTGTGTGTGTGTGGAGAATGATGGGTGAGTTTGCATGTGTCTGTCTGAGTTTACCTGTATATTTATCTCTCTATCTCTCTATCTATCTGTCTGTCTGTCTGTCTGTCTGTCTGTCTGTCTGTCTGTCTATTTTTTCTATCTATCTGACTGGCAGGTGAGTTTACACGTGTCTGTTGAGTTTACTTGTGTGTCTATTTGTCTATCTATCTATTTATCTATCTATCCATCTCACCTCACTGTACAAGATTTTTTACTTTCTCTCGCCATTATTCTATTCGGTTCACCTCCCTAATGCAAGAGTTTAACCTGTGTGATTATTTGTGTGTGTGTGTGTGTGTGTGTGTGTGTGTGTGTGTGTGTGTATCTATAGTTTTATTTTCCTTGTGTATCTAGGTGTTTATCAGTGTTTGTGTTTGTGTGTCATTATTTGTCTCTCTATCCATCTGATTTATTTGTCGTTTTGTTTGTTTTGCATTTATTTACGTAAGTGTAGTATACGGGGTCGAAACTAATGCTGCTACTACTACTATTACTACTACTATTACTACTACTACTACTACTACTACTACTACTACTACTACTACTACTACTACTACTACTACTATTACTACTACTGTGTTATTTGTACATGTTTTTCTCTTCTTCTCCTCCTCCTCCTCCTCCACAACGACATGTTTTCACAAAACGGTTGAAAATTGAGATGGAAGGTAATTTTCAAGGTAGTTTTTCGGTTGTGTTAGTTACTTAAGTGTGGCAAGATCGAAACACACACACACACACACACACACACACACACACACACAGACACTTATACCTTTATATCAGAAGAAGAAGAAGAAGAAGAAGAATAGTAACAACAACAACAACAACAACAACAACAACAACAACAACAACAACAACAACAACAACGACAACAACAACAATATAAGGGTACTTACTCTTCACGGCAGTAGTAGTAATAGTAGTAGTAGAAGTAGTAGTAGAACACGCAATTCTCTTTCCACACATAATAACTAACACTTTGCGTGCGTGCGTGCGTGCGTGCGTGCGTGTGTGCATGCGTATCTGAAAGGAGAAAGAGAGAGAGAACAATTATTATTTTGCTGTGAAATATTACGACACAACACTACAACATAACAACACGTGAATATTGAATGATGTATCCACCTACCCATCTGTCCCTATCCTACCTTAACTTAAACTAACCTAACCTATTTATCTACCCATCTATCTCTAACCAAACCTTACCAAACGTCCCTATCTACTCTTCTAATCTCTTTACCCATCCCAAGGCGTCCACAAAACTCAGCCTAACTACACATAACCTTACTTAACCTACCGTAACTAAACCCAACGTAACAATACTTACAATCTACTCACCCACACACCAACCACCCACCTAATCTACCTCTCTCCCCCACAGGCGCCCACACAGCTGCTGGTGGAGGTGCAGGAGGGGGCTGTACGTAGATGCAATACACCACATGACTTACTACACCTGGTCTGCACCTGGCAAACACTTCAGCTGGCAGTACCAGTTGGTGCCCGCTAGTGTGTGGACCTGCCGACAGAACGGAACCTGCAGGTGTGTGTGTGGCAGGTGTGGGGGGCGTTGTGGAGGTTGGGAAGGGTCGTTGGGATGTAGGAGGATGTTGATTGGGCTAGGGGTTAGATAGATTGATAAATAGATAGATAGGTAGAAGGCAATTAACTAGACAGACAGACAAATAGGTAGATAGAGAGATAAACTGATTGATAGACTGATTGATAGACTGGTGTGTGTGTGTGTGTGTGTGTGTTAACACTACTACTATTACTCTTACCACTACTACCAATTAAAACTACTATTTCTACATACGAATAACAAGGATAAATATATCAATAGTAGTAGTAGTAGTAGTAGTAGTAGTAGTGGGCGGATGGGAGGGTGAGTAGCTGACTGACTGACTGACTGACTGACTGGATATTTGACTGGCTGACTGAGCAACTGACTGTCTTACCGGCTTACTGACTGACTGACTGACTGTTTGACTTGGTATCTGATTGGCTGACTGGGTAATTGACTGACTCACCGGCTTATTGACTGGATGACTGGTTGACTTACCGGATTGCTGATTGACTGGCTGACTGGTTTACTGGTTGGTTGGCTGGCTGACTGACTGACTGACTGACTGGCGGAGATGCGACACGAGTAAAGTTTAAGACGGGACTGAGAGAGAGTGAGAAAGTGAGAGTGAGAGAGGGCACTGGGGTAAGAAGAGCAGGATGTGGGCTATGATGGCCAGTGTGGTTAGGTAGTTAAGGAATGGGAGAGAGGGAGAGGGAGAGGGAGGGGATGGGAGGGAGAGGGAGAGTGAAAGTGAGAGATGGTTGAGTTAGGTTGTTTGTTATTTCTTGTTATCTTTTTATGTTGTTGTTGTTCGTTCTCTCTCTCTCTCTCTCTCTCTCTCTCTCTCTCTCTCTCTCTCTCTCTCTCTCTCTCTCCGTGGGTTGAGGTGCCATTATATACGAAGTGTATGAGAGCAGAAATGGCTCACCAGAATATTATTTTTGTCCTTGATCTTCTCTTCAAGTGAGTCTTCCTTGTAGTGTGTTTATGTTTTTTGTTGTTTTGTCGAAGCAGTAGTAGAAGTAGTAGTAGTAGTAGTAGTAGTAGTAGCAGTATCACTTGTAGTAGTAGTAGTAGTAGTAGTAATAGTAGTTGTATTATTATTATTATTATTATTATTATTATTATTAGTAGTAGTAGTAGTAGTAGTAGTAGTAGTAGCAGTAGTAGTAGTAGTAGTAGAAGTAGCAGTTGTTGTTGTTGTAGCCCTACTAGTAGTAGTAGTAGTAGTTGTAGTAGTAATAGTAGTAGTAGTTGTAGTAGTTGTTGTTGTAGTAGTAATAGTAGTAACAGTACTGTTGTCGTTACTAAAGCTACTCTGGAAAAACAGTACACACTAGCTTGAGTACATAAACACATACATACATACATACATACATGTCCACTCTACCTGTCTATACATACAACTAGTGTGAGGAGCTGCAGCACAACGGATAACAACTCACCACGTTCAAAGCAAATAAGTAAATATAAATAAATAGTCATAATACTACAAAATGCAAGACATGCTCATGTGAAGAAAAATACCAGCTTTTGCCCCAATATATATATATATATATATATATATATATATATATATATATATATATATATATATATATATATATATATATATATATATATATATATATATATATATATATATATATATATATATATATATATATATATATATATATATATATATTAACTCAGATTGATTGATTGATACATTTATTGTTGCATTAATAATGAAATACAACAAAGGAGGAGGACAGACCTTGCCACCCACCCCCTGGGCAAAGAGTTAAGGGTAGAGTATCAAAAATATAAAAATATAGTATACATTACAAGAATATAAGTAAATAAATCAATACAGATATTGCACTCCTTATTGTATAAATATCCTACAGTCTGGGAGCAACGTGGGGATAGGGTTGGAGCGGTGACACAACAACGTTAATACAGGCCTCGGCTATACCTACACTTGTAAGAACCCCCAAGATCTTCCTGAGGTATAGAGTTGTAGGAGTCCGAGGATCATGATACAGGGGGGTCAGTGATCCCTTCAGAGAGTCGGAGCCCGTGCATAGCATCCGACCAACAGTACGACAAGTAATTTCCTGTATCCTACACATAATACTCGGCAGGTGCAGTTCAGCTCTGAGGACCGCAATCCGGGCAGTGCTTGGGCATCCCAAAATCATTCTCATGGTTTCATGGGTGGCACTTAACTGTATTAAAATAGGGGCTACGTAGTCAATGAGGGACCGTACGATAGATATATGGAACATCCTTAGGACTGGAATGCGAGCCCCCAGGCCCCTGTTTGCTAGCAGCCGAAGTGGCGCTAGCCGTGGCAGGCAGAGGTCTGGAACATAGTGCACAGCGTGGAGTGCCTTCCTGAAATATCAATCAATCAGTGGTAGGCGACCTCATTTGGCAGTGTGCTACGGGAGGACTGACTGATGGCTGTTGTACCGTCACCGACGTTTCCCTAACTTTGCAGGTTTGCCAGATCAAAACCTTCCGTGAAACACTCTTATGTGGTAACACTGCAATCTAGAGCTTTCAGTTAATGGAATTCGGCGTCCCTAACATTTGTTATATGCAGAAATCTAAGCCTTTCCTTGTTAACATGGACATCATAGTAAATTCTATGTTTTTTTTTTATTATTTGAATGCATAAACACATAAGTAAACACATGATTAGCCGAATCCTTTGTTAAGGTACCGGAGTAGTCGTAAGTGCGCCCCCTGCACACACGCGCGAGTTTTGAAGGGATAGAGGCCTCCACACTCCTTGTGAGACCCTTCAGTGAAAATGAGAGAGTGGCTCTCCTCTCTGTCATTGAAGGGAGGCCTGTCGTTGTGTCCAAACGAAATAAGGACGAGTTGATGAGAGGGTGGACCAGGCATCAGCTGATCAGCTGACGACATTGTTGGAACACGCGGTGGTGCCGCTTCTTCCGTGTGAAGAGCGTATAGCTTGAGGTACCCAATATTTCGCAGTTCTGCTTCCACTTATAAATAAACAAAATGCAATTCTTATTGTGATCACATAATTCTCGCTCATACGTCTTGCTTAACTGAACATGCTTTACGCTGCAAATAAACGTGACATCCTGCAGGAAAACATCACCTTATTTCTTCACTTCTACACTTAAGTCGTGTTTGTATCTTGAAATATTACCTCATATACGGGTCGAGGGGGACTGAAATTCACGTATCATACGCCAATGAGAATATACTAGCACTTCATTATGCATAAATTACTATATAATCCCTAATTATGCCCCAAGGGAAAGGTCTAAGGGAGGTCTCGAGGTACCTTGGATCTGCTAAGTTTTACTTGGAGGAAGATGTTGTGAGACGGGAATACCACCGTTAATCCAACGCCACATCGAGATCATATGGCGCCTGATGAGAATGAGATGAGAAGTGACGCCAGATATTGACGGATGGACACAGAAAGAGAGAGAGAGGGAGAGAGGGATTGAAGGAAAGAGAAAGAGATAGACAGACAGACAGACAGACTGATGGAGGAAGATATGAAATAAAGATGGAGAGAAGAAAGAAAAGAAAAAAAAAAGATAAAGGAAAGGGAGAAGGGAAAGGAGATGGGGAAAGAAATGAGAGAGGGAAGAAAACATGAATTGAAATTAAAGGAATGAGAGAGAGAGAGAGAGAGAGAGAGAGAGAGAGAGAGAGAGAGAGAGAGAGAGAGAGAGAGAGAGAGAGAGAGAGAGAGAGAGAGAATATACAGACACACACACACACACACACACACACACACAAGATGCACGTGAACTGGAAAGAAGTCACCCTAAATGATCAACCCGATAATTGCACGAATAAATGACTTCTCCGAGAATTGCAAGTAAGGAGTGAGTGGAGCGTCAGGAGAGGTGGCGGGGGACAGCAGGGAGGAAGGAAGGAGTTTGTTGGGGATCATTGTTTGTTGCTGGTTAATGATACTCTTTTACTGCCGCTCATGTATATGTACGGCGGGGACTGGCCAACGGCACCAAGAGAGGAGAGTGTGTGCAAGAACCGGATTTAGTTGATCCGTTCACTTGTGTGACGTCTCAGCGTCGTATTGTAAAGGTCTTGTGACTTTATTTATGATTTTCAGTGATAACAGTTACAGGAAAATTGTGTGACGTAGTATTCAGTGTGGCTCTTGTAGCGTTTGTGGTGAATATTTGTATCGGTAAAATTCATCTGGTCTACTGAAGAAAAGTAATAAATGTTATGTCAGTTAAAGAGTTAATGTTACCTTTTTACTGATATGTTCATCTTTAGTTCACTTTAAGAACTGTGTAAAAATTAACAGTTTGCACAAGATTACGGAGAAAGAGAGAGAGAATACTAGGTTAATTTGGTCTTTTCCAGGATACACAGCTATTTATTAGACTGCGTTTTTATGTAAGAGTCTCACTGGCCAAGGGCGACAAAAATTAAAATAAAAGGGTCAGCTGAGGTGTCTGTCCCTAAAGGAAAGTGGTGACAGGATTATACAAAACTGAAGCAGTCTTCAAACTTTCCTCTTTAGACAATTGAAGTCATAGAAAAGGGGCAAATACAGAAGCAGGCAGGGAGTTCCTGAGTTTACCGGAAAAATGGATGAATGATTAAGAATACTCGTTAATTCTTGCATTAGAGAGTTGGACAGAGTAGGGATTAAAGGAAGAAAAAAGTTTTATGCAGCGAGGTCGAGGGAGGAGGGGAGACATGCAATTAGCAACATCTGAAGAGCAATTAGGATGAGTAATTAGGATTAGGGTGCCCCACCCACCAACGTCACATTGGAGCGTGCCCCACTCACCAACGTCCCACTGGAGGAGGGTGCCCCACCCACCAACGTCACATTGGAGCGTGCCCCACCCATCCCCGTACCACTGGACCGGGTAGCCCCACCCATCCCCGTACCACTGGACGGGGGTGCCCCACCCATCCCCGTACCACTGGACCGGGTAGCCCCACCCATCCCCGTACCACTGGACGGGGGTGCCCCACCCATCCCCGTACCACTGGACCGGGTAGCCCCATCCATCCCCGTACCACTGGACGTGGGTGCCCCACCCATCCCCGTACCACTGGACGGGGGTGCCCCACCCATCCCCGTACCACTGGGCAGGGGTGCCCCACCCATCTCCATACCACTGGACGGGGGTGCCCCACCCATCACCGTACCACTGGACAGGGGTGCTCCACCCATCCCCGTACCACTGGACGGGGGTGCCCCACCCATCCCCGTACCACTGGACAGGGGTGCCCCATCCATCCCCGTACCACTGGATAGGGGTTCCCCACCCAACCCTGTGCCACTGGACGGGGGTGCCCCACCCACCACCGTGCCACTGGAAGGGGCTGCCCCACCCACCACCACCGTGCCACTGGACGGGGGGTGCCCCACCCACCACCGTGCCACTGGACAGGGGTGCCCCACCCACCGACGTCCCACTGGAGGGGATGCCTCATCCACCAACGTCCCACTAGAGAAGGTGCCCCACCCACCACCGTGTCACTGGACGGGGGTGCCCCACCCACCCACCACCATGCCACTGGACGGGGGTGCCCCACCCACCACCACCGTGTCACTGGACGGGTGTGCCCCACCCACCACCACCGTGCCACTGAACGGGGGTGCCCCACCCACCACCACCGTGCCACTGGACGGGGGTGCCCCACCCACCACCACCGTGCCACTGTACGGGGGTGCCCCACCCACCACCGTGCCTCTGGGCGGTTGTTCCCAACCTTCCACCGTGCCATTTGTCGGGTTAGGTTAGTTTAGTAAAGGTCAGGTTAGTTTAGATTAGGTTAAGTTTGGTTAGTGCGTTAGACTTGTTTAGGTCATGTTAGATTAGGTCTGGTCAGGTTAGATTAGAGTAGGATAGGTTAGGTCAGGTTAGGTTAGCTTAGGATAGATTATGTGATGTTAGGTTAGGTTGGTTAGGTTAGTGGTTTAAACCAGGTTAAGTCAGGTTAGGTTAGGTTATGTTAGGTTATGTTATGTTATGTTAGGTTAGGTTAGGTTAGGTTAGGTTAGGTTAGGTCTGGTTAGGTTAGATTAGCGTATGATAGGTTAGGTTAGGTTAGGTTATGTTAGGTCTGGTTAGGTTAGATTAGCGTATGATAGGTTAGGTTAGCTTAGACTTAGACGTTAGGTTAGGTTAGACTAACGCGTTAAACTAGTTTAGGTCAGGTTAGGTTAGGTCTGATGAGGTTAGGTTAGCATAGGATAGGTTAGGTCAAGTTAGGTTAGGTTAGACTAGTTAGGTTAGGTTAGGTTAGGTTAGGTTAGCTTAGACTAGTTAAGTCAGGTTAGGTGACGTCTGGTCAGATGTGATTCGTGTAGGATAGATTAGGTCAGGTTAGCCGAGCGGTTATGTTAGTTCAGATTGGGCTAGTGCGGCAGGTTAGGTTTGATTAGGCCGGTGAGTTAGGTTAGATTTGATTAGCTTAGCCTTTATGTTAGGTTAGGCGAAAGCGTTAGAGAAGGTTAGGTTACGTCAGCGGTAAAGTCACGTTAGGCTTGATTATGCCAGCACTTTGCGTTAGGCTGGGCTAGCGCGTGACTAGTTTAGGTTTGGTTAGGTTAGGTCAGGTTAGCTTAGGATAAATCAGGTCAGGTTAGGTTACTTTAGAATAGGTTAGGTTAGGTTAGGTTAGCTTTGATAAGTGCGAGACGAAAGAGGAGCAAGGAAAATCGGTGGACAGGGTATGAGGAAGAAAGTGACCAGATGGAGGCCCGGAAGACTTGTTTACTTGTCCTGCTGGATGGCTGTTTCCCACCCCCTTTGTCCTGCTGGACAAGTGTCCGCCATCACCACCTGTCCTGCTGTATGGATCCCCCACCCCACCTCTCCTGCTGGAAGGGTGTCTGCCACCACCAACTGTCCTGCTGAATGGGTGTCCCTCACCAAACCTGTCCTGATGGAAGGGTGTCTGCCGACATCACCACCTGCCCTGCAGGGCAGACATCATGACCTCCACCTGTTCTGCAGGGCAAACGCCCACGACCTCCACCTGTCATGCAAGGCAGACATCCACGACCTCCACCTGTCATGCAAGGCAGACATCCACGACCTCCACCTGTCATGCAAGGCAGACATCCACGACCTCCACCTGTCATGCAAGGCTGACGTCCATGACCTCCACCTGTCATGCAAGGCTGACGTCCACGACCTCCACCTGTCATGCAAGGCTGACGTCCATGAGCTCCACCTGTCATGCAAGGCTGACGTCCATGAGCTCCACCTGTTCAGCAGGACAAGCTCCAGCCATCCTGCAGGACGGATGTTTAACACCACTTGTTCTGCACGATGGACGCCTGCCACCTCTACTCCTGCAAGACTGTACATTTCTGGCTGGTGTTTTCAACACTTGGATGGTAACAGAGTTACCTGTATTTTTGCGTGCATCTTGTGACTTGTGTATTTTCTACTAGACATGTCCTGGACCTCAAGGATAAGGTGCTGGTCAGCTACACAGTAATGTGGGAGAAACTGGACGGTTGTCGCCAAGACGAATGCAGCTGGCATTGAGCATGACAGAATTACCCTTGTCACGCTAAGCAATGCCACTGGTTAATCTATTCCTTTAATTTTCTTTAAGTACTTTCAGTGCATCATGTTATTCATTCAGGCTCTCCTGGGGTTTTTGGTATTCATTATATAAAAAAAACTAGTTATTGTTTGCTTCATAATTACAAACTACAGTTTTCTCTCCTGCGCCATCAGGCGATGCACTCTTCATTTTAGAGGACGGTTGACTCACGCGTCACTCTGGTAAAACCTCAATCCATCACAAAATTGTCAGGTTTCAGAGCGAGCACCCTGACTAATGTTGTGACTCAAGTGGGCCTCTATCAAAGTCAGGGGGTAACCTCGAGGACCTCACATTCGCGAACACACCCTTGGCTAATGGAATCTTCTTTACGCTCACGGGGCTGGTGGCTAGGGAAAGCACAGCCTAAGTTAGATAAGATCCCTGTGTTACTCGTGAATGTTTGGCTCCTGTGGCTGCGTGAATTTGTACGACTTTTTCGCTGGATTAGGTGCATACATAAACACACACACACACACACACTCTCTCTCTCTCTCTCTCTCTCTCTCTCTCTCTCTCTCTCTCTCTCTCTCTCTCTCTCTCTCATTTTTTTGCTCACTATTACTCTCTCACTCTTACTCTGTGTTGTACAATGGTTGCAATATTCATGAAAATGAAACTGGTCTGACATTATTGTAATTATTGTTATTATTATTATTATTATTATTATTATTATTATTATTATTATTATTATTATTATTATTATTGTTATTACTATTATTATCATCAGTATTATTATTACTATTATTATTATCATTATTATTATTATCATTATTATTATTGTCATTATCATCACTACTACTCCTATAAATAGCGTCATTATTATTGTCAGCGCTAGTATTGCCAGCACGATATATTCATTATTAGTCTCACACTGTAATACATTACATACACTACACATGACATGTAATCTGTTCAAAGTGAGGCAGAATTTGTCATAACGAACAAAATAATAAAATGAAAACTGTTTCTAATTACGTTATTGTTGCTTGCTGCAATGCTCTCTCTGGCTGCATTTCATGCCGCGTTTTATCATTGATGCCAAAAACGTCACACCTTTGCACTTTCTTTGTTACCTCAGCGTTGAGAGAGAGAGAGAGAGAGAGAGAGAGAGAGAGAGAGAGAGAGAGAGAGAGAGAGAGAGAGAGAGAGAAATCATTTGGAGTAAAATAATGCTTGATTCTGTTGTTGAAAATAATTTATGAATTGAAAACCAACATTTTAAAACCTGAATTTTTACACAATCTGCAATTGCAATGAGGCTTAAAAACATCACACGACAGAAAAGTTATTTCAATAATTTCACAGGAAAAGTTTTATATATTGCTCTGTCGCTCACATTCATTCTCTTGCCTCGTTCAGTTATTCTCATTATTTATCATCGTGTGGTTTCCCACACTATACTATTTTTCTGTAATAAATACACTGGACTATATGTACCATTATACAAGCGCGTGTCTATTCTTTACATGATTTTACTAATCAAATATTGAGATTCTTTTCTATTTCACACACACACACACACACACACACACACACACACACACACATGATGGCTAGCCAAGACAACGAGTCTACGTGTTTAATTTCTATCACAAGCACTGCCTTACATCACACCCTCAAGACTACTAAGTGACAGCGAATTGATCACTAATGAATACATTTCCCATGGCTAGCTTCGTTGTGTGTGTGTGTGTGTGTGTGTGTGTGTGTGTGTGTGTGTGTGTGTGTGTGTAAAATAGTAATAATAATATTCGGTTTATTAATCTTGAAGTTTTACAACTGAAAATCCTCATGTTATGTACTTATATTAAATACTAACATACATACAATATTTTAAGTATATATTTAAGCCTAAGGAAGTATCTTATAATTCGATGCAGTGGCTGCCAGATGGCGTCGGTCAACCTACTAGCTAGGCCCTGACCATCCCGTGTGTACTTTTTTCTTTTCCGAGTTTGTTTCTCCTACCTAGCAGCGCGTCAAATCTTTCGACTTACACCAGGTACCTAATCACTGCTAGGTGAACAGGGGCTACACTGTAAACAAGTCCGCCATAAAACTTCTGACCTGACCCGGGATTCGAACCCAGGCCCTCCCGATTGTGAAACAGGCGCGCTAACAACTGCTCTACCAGACCTTCAGTGTGTGTGTGTGTGTGCGTGTGTGTGTGAACAGAAGGGCAGTAGCGGAAGGGCGGCGGTGGGTTGAAGGTCGCTCAGTTAAGTGGAGTGATTCACATAAATAAATAAAGACAGACAAGGTCAGATAAGCACAACAAAGGCCTCGTTACTGCTTGTTAAGGATAAAGGCTAATAAAGAGAATAAGCTTGCAGCTCAGCAAACACGACCAGTCTTTGAGCGGCGGGCGGGAGGCAGGACATGGATCGGGCTAAAGCCTGCTGAATCCTCGGCACACAGCCGGTGTATTGATAGCACACGTCCCCAACAGATAAATTATCAAAACCAGATAATTCCACTAATAGATTGGCTTCTAACTTGCACGAGGAAGCTGAAAGCGTAAATAAAGATAAACTAAAGTGGACGGCGATAGGCTCAAAGTGCGCTATAAATATGTACCTGCAGGTGCTGCTAAAAATACACACAAGACTTGTATTGCCAAACATGTACCGTGCATGTAAAAGCAAATGAAACTTGAAAACATGAAAAATCAAAACTAAATCATTGTGTAATTAAAACAGCCGAATAAAACTAATCAAAAGTACAAAAGCGTAGTAGGTACTCAATTACAACCTTTGCTGTTCACAATTATTTAAAACTATAAATGTAAAAGATGATAGAAAACTAAACAAGTAAACCTTAAAATTTGAAACATGAAAACTAAAGCATGATCTTGAAATAATATTATAGAAAAATGGTAACACGACAGCAAGCAGAAGTTAGAATAAATACAAGCGTCATAAAATACACACCAATGTAACACGAAACATAAGCAAAGAAATAAAGGAAATTTTCAGAGCATCAGACTAGCAGGGTGAGACTAAAACAGTCATAGATGCTCAAATTAAACAGAGCATTTTGTCTGTAACAAGTATTACAGTATTAAACTAGTAGTGTCACGACTACACTTCCAGAATTTGACTGATAACTCTGCGGACCACCTCATTCGTGAACCTTCCACTAAATAAATCATTCATGTCAGAAAAACTGAGTGTCGCGTGTATGTTGTGTGAGACTGCATTGTTGTGTGACGTGTGTGTTGTGTGAGACTGCATTGTTGTGTGACGTGTGTGTTGTGTGAGACTGCATTGTTGTGTGACGTGTGTGTTGTGTGAGACTGCATTGTTGTGTGACGTGTGTGTTGTGTGAGACTGCATTGTTGTGTGACGTGTATGTTGTGTGAGACTGCATTGTTGTGTGACGTGTGTGTTGTGTGAGACTGCATTATTGTGTGACGTGTGTGTTGTGTGAGACTGCATTGTTATGTGACGTGTATGTTGTATGAGACTGCATTGTTGTGTGACGTGTGTGTTGTGTGAGACTGCATTGTTGTGTGACGTGTGTGTTGTGTGAGACTGCATTGTTGTGTGACGTGTGTGTTGTGTGAGACTGCATTGTTGTGTGATGTGTGTGTTGTGTGAGACTGCATTGTTGTGTGACGTGTGTGTTGTGTGAGACTGCATTGTTGTGTGACGTGTGTGTTGTGTGAGACTGCATTGTTGTGTGATGTGTGTGTTGTGTGAGACTGCATTATTGTGTGACGTGTGTGTTGTGTGAGACTGCATTGTTGTGTGACGTGTACCTCACCTTGCTTCTTACAACCGTCCAAAGACAAGCAGCCTTGGTAAAAATTAATCAGGAAATTATAGTCAGCACAATTTGTCATAAATGTTCCAGTGCCATCTAAGTCATTTTCCTGTCACTTTTTCTCTTGACAGTATGCATAAAGCATATTGTCTTTATTTATCAATAAGTGAACAGATATTACGTGGCTGCATTACTGAGCAGCAGCACCGTGGCATCACAATGGAGCCTCCAGCGTGAGAGTTATTTCTCAAGTGATACTGAAAGCATGGAGCCATTTCACACACCTACAATAGAATGGCATTTTATAAACATGACTGATTCATAATAATGAAAGGCATGCCCAACTCAAAACAATTTCCAACAGACTAACACATTATAGTTTTGCTGTTTCTTTTTGGTTAATGTGGAGTTACAACATCTTACAAATACAAAATTGCTACAGGAATTTTGCAAAGAATGCAAATGCAAAGAATGCAAATGTAACAAATTATTTTTTACTTTTCTTTTATTTAACTGAGTATTGAAAACCACAGAGGTCTTTTATTTGTTTTGTTGAGGCCATGTAACACACAGGTTTGCACTCAACCAGGAGGTAATGAAGTGTTGTAAAACATTAGGCTTCCCTTTTATTTACCCTTAGTCTAATTATTATAACAGCACTGTAGTCTTTGGCGGGACTTTACCCTTGCACCGGGAGAACCTGAAGGCAAGTGAGGAAGACGCATAGCAAACAACGCTGGATCCTGGGGCCTGGATCACTGGAGTCGGTGCCTTGGCTAACAAACCAACAACGCCAGACTGCGTTGACTCTTCTGCGTCGTTTGGACTTAATACATTGAAATTCCAAACCTCTCACTTTGTAACACTCACGGTTTTGCTGGTACATCTCACTTCCTTTTATATATTCATATATTTAGTGTTTTTATTGTTATTTTTTTTTAACCATACCATAATTTTGTTTCTAATCTCAATATTTTATCCTATTATCTTTGCTACTTTGAAAATTTTGTGGCTGCGCCATATGACCGCGGTGTTATGGCGCCATGAATCAAATCCTTGAGTCACTCAGGCAAATTACGTCATAAGAGAAAGGGTTGGAGTAAAATAATAATGTTGAAGAGACACCAACTCGCCCAGCAGTATGCCTGGCAGCAGTACCACGCATGCCGGAAAGGACTGTGGTCTACACAGTAGCCTCAACAGTGAACACCACTGCTCCAGTAGTAATAAACACTTGCAAAGCTAAAAGTTTCTCTCAAAGTAAAGATTACTTTCAGAATTGCTCCAAACTCATAAAATGACTCTTAAAGTTGCGAGTTGCTCCTACAAGTGCTCTCAAAGAGAGCCAAACATGAAAGTGCCTTGGTGGGATTTTTATCTTGTTAAGAGTGAAGTTTGTTTTGTCGACAAAGGCGGAATATACGTACATACATGCAGACACATCTGTGTGTGGGTGTGTGTGTGTGTCTGTGTGTGTGTGTGTGTGTGTGTATGTATGTATATATATATATATATATATATATATATATATATATATATATATATATATATATATATATATATATATATATATATATATATATATATATATATATATATATATATATATATATATATATATATATGAGAGAGAGAGAGAGAGAGAGAGAGAGAGAGAGAGAGAGAGAGAGAGAGAGAGAGAGAGAGAGAGAGAGAGAGAGAGAGAGATGTACTGTGCATGTTAATTTAGATGGTGAACAATGTATGCCCATGCAGTCTTTTGATTGGCTGTCACTCCCGGATCATAGTTGTGCTTTGTTGTATTGTTTTCTTTGTTCTGTGAGGTTTACAGGGAGTAACGTTTCATAGCTGCACTAATTTCTTTCACTGTTGAACCGGCAGCCGTCCTCTCCATCCATCTTGAGAAGACAAGCGGCATGTTGGCCAGGCAGGGAGGGCGGCGCTTAGTTTACATCCGCCAAATTATCGACATGTCCACTAATGACATATCGCTCTTAATAATGCTCAGAAATAGTCTATAATTACTTAGAAATATTAAAGATTGATTCACAAACATAAACTACCACCAAAAGAGTGACATCTTCTTAGATCTGATTCAAAATGATGCTGCTAAATTTTGAAAAACCGCTACTTTATCGGCTTTTCTACTGCTAGGAGTAACTTTTACTCTGAAAGTAAAAGCTGCTTTTAGGAACAACATCCAAAAGCAAAGTGGAGGATAAAAGCACTTCTAGGAGTTGTTGTAGAAGTACTCCTGGGAGTCTTTATTAATACGGGCCCTGGTCTTCTACACCAGCTGAACATCACTGTTTTATTAATTTTCCTAATCACTTCACTGACCTCATCAAGGTCTGCCTGGCTGCACATGCAGCCTTCTCAGTGATCTGGGAATGTGGGAAAAAAATGTGTCATCACACTACTCAAGCCACACCGGTAGAACGTTCAGTACTAACTTGTCTGGTCTCCACAGCTACCTTAATGATGTTTATCTATCTCTTATGTGCAGGAAATAAAGCCTACAGCATTTAATAACAATGACAAGTGATTTAAGGTGAGGATGGAGAGCTCCTCGTACGTGACAGTGACAGTGTTCCCATCATTTACACTGCCTGTTATTTAAATTCAAGCAACATTACCTCGGTCAACATGTCACCAGCCTTTCACATACATCTTCTGGCGTCAGTGGGCAATACATGGAATCTCACCACCTGCAGAGTACTCTTCATTTTACCAAAGATGCAGCAGCCGCTCTTGCCTGTACACTGTGCAGGGAATAATTTTTTGATCCGGGTAACGTCCGCTCCTCTCCCACCATTCAGCTGTTGGTGACCGACGTGGCATCTGTTGCTATCTAAACTCACTAGTCTAATCCTGCAGCCCTTCCACTGAAGCCGCATATCCTATCATGTAGAATTCTTTGGTTTGTTTATTCCCGCACACATAATATACCCGCTTCTCCAACCGGAGGCGGCCACGTCCCCTCCTGTTCTACTCGCCCACATTCACTGCCAGGGAGTGGCTGGCAACGCGGAATACAATGGAATGAATTTATTGCATTTTTTTTCTTTATAGACTTTATAGACAAAGTGCAGGGATAGTGTGGATTGATTTGTCTGGAGATCATATGCCTCGAGAACTGTGAGTGTAGCAATGTATCCCTCACGTCTCACATCCCTAATGCAGTGTCATCTGTCTGGAAGAGAATCAAGTTTGTGATGTACAGCAGGATTTCGTGTCATATCTGCTGACTAAGACCAGTCTCATTGCTAACGTCAGGCGTTCGTCCAGTTGGGATCTTTCTCTCCAGATAGAAAAAAAAAAAACTTTCTTTGCTTTTCCTTCACAAGACAGTGTAAGGATGGGAGTAATCTAACCGGAGTCTGTGTAACAAACATCATTACATGTTGGCATCCTGACATCAAGAAGTCTTTTTAATGCACCCTGCATACATTTCTAACGACAAGTTTTAAATCTCCATTCAGCCAAGACTCGCTTCAGGATACACTTTTTTTTCTTTAAGAACGATAAATATTTTATAGGTGTGACATTTTGATGTCAATATGAGCTCTGAGTGCCGCAAAAACTGAGCCACCACCAAGCCCGCTGTTTGAATTGGTGTTTTATCATCTAAAATGCGCCAAACAAATAAAGACATTTGTTTTGGATTGATTGATTTTCATACCATATTCATCACAAAATCTTTTCACTACCAAAGTTTTTATTTCATTTTTTTTTTCTCTTGTGGTCGCGAGCAACACAGTGTCATCCATCATAACGAGAATGTGCAGCCAAGATACAAACCCGTCGTCACCACAGCTCGCCTTCACTCTCTTTGTTAACTCATTAACGTCTAGGATGAATAACAAGCAGGATGTGGGGGAGCCTTGGCGCACACTCATCGAGGCTGTCAACACCGATGTACCCAACACACTCAGTCACACGATACATCGCAGCCACGGCCACCAACATTACCAAGACACACCCTAACCCTTGTACCACTTCAAGTAGCTTCCTCTGGGCACGCAGGCTCATAAGCTTGGCTAAAATCAATTAAAATCACATGTAAAGTTTTTTTTTTTTTTTTTTATGGTATAAGCAGTGAGGGATCGAAGCAGCACAGTGTATTCGATGCAACCTCTGCCACACTGCGCCCCGGCTGCATATTTCCGGTCTGGAAGAGTAGGTTCCAGTCATTCTTGAACACGCTATATTAGGTTAGGCTAGCAGTAGGTTAGGCTTTGATCAGGATAAATTCATGGACTATCTTAGTGTGAGAATCACAGTGTGAGTGTTTCCGAGCACATCCTGTGGCTAGTTTCGGAGCTACAGCCGAGCTTCTTGGCAGGCGTGCGTGTAATTCCCTTACACTTCTGGAAAATGCTCCCCGGCTTGCTTCCGGTGTGGTACGAACCACCGTCCCAGGCGGCAGCACAGTACCATGTCATGCAATGTCGCCAAACTATCAATGATACTTATGCCCCTAAAATTAGCTGGTTCGCTCCTATCGCCACACTTGAATATACAAACTTTGCACTAGTCCATTCCTCCGGGCAGCTACCGGATGTACAAATGGTGTTGAACAATGTTGTGGTCATAAGGATCCAGCGGCGTGGTAATGACTGGAATGCACCTGAAGGAACACCATCTGGGCCGCAGGCTTTATTTGTTTATTATTATTTGTTTATTTGTTCGTTGACTTCATCGGCTGAGTATGATGGGAATGTTTACATGTATGTCAGTAGAGTCAAGACTGATTTCATTATCCATGGGTGGATTCATAACACTCATAAAAATCTTTAAACTCGTCATCTGATAGGGTGACAACAAATTTATCATCGTTATTCTGTTCCATTGCCATTCACAGTTAACAGCTTGCCATACGCCTCTGTCATCGTGACGTGTGCAATCCTGTCCCACCTTGCCAGCCTTGTGTGTTCCCTGTCTTGTGTTGTCACCACACGACTCGCTCTGGCACACTCATCACACTCATGAAGTGAAGTTCATGCTGAGGTAATGTTCACCTTTGAACCATCACGCTTCAACCTCAACTTCCTTCTCCCTTCCACCTGTCACCCTTCTCAGGATAGTCCTGATAGTCCTCATAGTCATGACAGTCCCCACCCCCAACCCCCCAAAAAAGAAAACAATAATAAGCTTCCAAGCGAGCCTCATCGCCATGGACTCAAAAACTGTGACGCAGCGCAACACGTATCATGCCACTGTGACGTAACAATGCGTCACCCAAAAACAACACCCCCCCCACAGGTGTTGTACACTGAGTACCGTATGCGCATAATTTACTTATTCCATAACAAGCCGCTCTTAATAACATATATATATATATATATATATATATATATATATATATATATATATATATATATATATATATATATATATATATATATATATATATATATATATATATATATATATATATATATATATATTGCTGTATTGTCAAGATTATATATATATATATATATATATATATATATATATATATATATATATATATATATATATATATATATATATATATATATATATATATATATATATATATATATTCCTAAATACTCAGAGAAATACACATTCTCTTCATATAAACTTGAAATGTCACTAATATTTTCGTCCTCTTATATTAATTAGTCTTTCCTATGTATCACTTGCTTTCATTTTTTTTTATTTTCTTATTTGTACTATATATTTTAGGCATTTTTTATTTGATTTTTTTTATATCTTTTTTTTTTATGTTAATATAGTTCCTGACTTAAAAGGGTAGCTTTGATAGAGCTAATAATGCATTTCTTATACTTATATAATTTACAGCGAATTTACACCGCTCCTTTAAAGATCAAAACTTTATGTGCGCTATACACCAACAAATAATATTTTCAAAGATAAGCTAAGTTAATGGGCTCATACCCCGTAAATGAAAGCTTCAACCTTTCTCTTTTTAATGACATTTCCAGTTTCCTACCTATTATTTTTCTGTACTTTACTAACAGGTATCTTTTTCATTTATTTCTTCTCCTTCTTGGTTTGGGGTTTGACTCGGGCTGGAACTAAATCTTTTATCATTTATTCCTCTCATTGCAACTAAATTATGCCCGTATCTAACTGAAGCTGCAATTAAATATTTTCTAATTCAAGCTCTAGCATCTACTATCTTAATTCTCTCTCTCTCTCTCTCTCTCTCTCTCTCTCTCTCTCTCTCTCTCTCTCTCTCTCTCTCTCTCTCTCTCTCTCTCTCTCTCTCTCTCTCTCTCTCTCTCTCTCTCTCTCTATATATATATATATATATATATATATATATATATATATATATATATATATATACTCGAGTGACTTTTCTTATTCTTTAATTACTATATCTTTACTTTTAAAATTAGGAGCAACTCCGGTACATTTTTGGCTTCCCCAAATTATTGAAGGATTGTCTTGACCTCAAACTTTTATTCTTTTAACAATCCAAAAAATAGCTCCTATGTTTTTAATTCCCTATTTACCCTACACTTCAAACTTAGTAACCTCAATTACTTTAGCAGCACTTAGATCTTCTTCAGCCTTAGGTGGCTAAAATGTTACAAAACTACGTAAACTTATCGCCTTCTCTTCAATTAACCATATATCTTAATACTTATTGTTATATCAATCAGTGACAGTTATATAATATGACTCATTTACTTTATCTTTTACTCTTTTATTTCAGGCTCTGTGATTATTTTACTCTTTATTACTCAGTCTTCATCAGTTTCCGTTATAATAATTCAAAACAAAAGGAAGATTGCCCTAAAACCTTTTTTTTACCAATAAATCTCTTATCTTTAGGAGGTCTTCCTCCCTTTTTGGGATTTACACCTAAATGAATTGTAATTCAACTACTCTCTTCTAAAATAATAATTTTCTCTTTTTTAATTCTTTTTTTTTCTTAAGTCTTATCACTCTTTATTTCTATCTACGTCTCTTTGTTCCAATAATGCCATTATCTTTTCCTTCATTTACCACTTCCCTTAAAATTAAACCATTGGTAACATTTTCTCCTATCTTAACCTTCGTTACTTTCATTAACATGTTTGGAATATGTTTTCCTATTCCATATTTAGCCTAGGATTTTAAGTTATATTAAACTTCAAAGCCTTTAAAGCCAAAACAAAAAAAGAAATCTCTTTTAAAATCCTAAGTTCGAGTGTTTCCACACATCTTTAGATTTGCAATCTAATATTATTTATATTTTACTATAGAACCTAATAAGAAAGTTTTTACCTTGTTTTTAGATTTGCAATGTAACGCCTGCACTTCTCAGCCATCTTATTATGCAACGATGATTCTTTTCTACAAATCATAAAGACATTGGTACGCTATTTCATTTTTGGAGCATGGTCTGGTATAGTAGGAACCTCGTTAAGTATAATTATTCGAGCCGAATCAGGTCAGCCAGGCACATTTATTGGCAACGATCAAATTTACAGTGTTGTAGTTACCGCCCATGCCTTTGTTATAACCTTCTTCATAGTTATACCAATAACTAATTGGTAATTGACTAGTACCTCTTATATAAGGAGCCCCTGATATAGCGTTCCCTTATATAAATAACATAAGATTCTGACTTTTTGCCTCCTTCTTTAACTCTTCTTCTAATAAGAGGTATAGTGGAAAGAGGAGCTGGTACAGGTTGAACTGTTTAGCCTCCTTTAGCAGCAGCTATTGCCCATGCAGGAGCAGCAGTTGATCTTGGTATTTTTTCTCTTCATCTTGCTGGTGTGTCCTCAATTCTTGGAGCAGTTAGTTTTATCACTACTGTAATTAACATACGATCCTTTGGAATAAGAATAAATCAAATACCTTTGTTTGTATGAACTGTTTTTATTACTGCCATTCTCTTACTTTCATCCTTACCTGTATCAGCAGGAGCAATCACCATGCTTTTAACTAACCGAAATCTTAATACATCTTTCTTTGACCCCGCTGGAGGTGGTGATCCTGTTTTATATCAATATTTATTTTGATTTTTTGGTCACCCTGAAGTTTATATTCTCATTTTACCAGCCTTTGGAGTAATTTCCCATATTGTGAGACAAGAATTCGGGAAAAAAAGAATCATTGGGTGCATTAGGTATGATCTGTGCTATAATGGCTACTGGAATTTTAAGATTTATCCTCTGAGTTCACCATACATTTACAGTAGGTATAGTCGTTGATACACGAGCTTACTTCACATCAGCCACAACAATTACTGCTGTTCCTACAGGTATTAAAATTTTCAGATGACTTAGAACCCTACTTGGAACACAAATTAACTATAGTCCCTCGATATTGTGAGCTTTAGGTTTTATTTTTTTATTTACTGTTGGAGGTTTAACAAGTGTTGTCCTGGCAAATTCATCAATTGATATTACTGTTCATGATACTTATTACGTTGTAGCTCATTTTCATTATGTTTTATCTATAGGGGCTGTACTCGCTATTTCTGCAGGTATTGCACATTGATTCCACCTTTTTACAGGTTTATCACTTAACCCTAAATGAATAAGAATCCACTTTACTGTCATATTCATCGGTGTAAATATCACTCTCTTCCCTCAACATTTCATAGCACTTAACGGAATACCTCGACGTTACTCTGATTACCCGCCGATATTTCATGGAAGAAACCTATGGAACAAACAATATTTCATGTTGTCTACGCAACAATATCCTATGGAAGAAACAATATTTCATGTTGCCTACGCAACATGAAATATTGTTTCTTCCAAAGGATCTATAGTATATCTTGTTGCTATATTAATTTTTATAATTATCATTTGAGAAGCTTTAATTTGTAATCGTCCTGTTCTATTCTCCCCTTTCCTGCCTCTTCAGTTGAATGAAACCACTCACACCCACCCGCTGATCACTCTTATATAGAAATTCCACTTACTATTAACTTCTAAAATGGCAGAAAGATGCATAGGATTTAAGCTTCTACTAAGAAGATTTATTTCTCTTCTTTTAGAAAATACATTTATCGATGGCAACATGAACTTTTCTAGGCTTTCAAGACGGAGCTTCCCCTTTAATGGAACAATTCATCTTTATCCATGATCACATTATAGTTGTTCTTATTATAATCATTACCTTTGTGGGATATATATTAGCATCAGTTCTGAGAAACTCTCTTATTAATCGATTTATACTAGAACATCAAACTATTGAATTATTTTGATTTTCATTGCTCTCCCTTCTCTGCGACTTTTATACTAGTACCTTCTTGATGAAGTTAATAATCCTTCCATTACTCTTAAAACTGTCGGTCATCAATGATATTGAAGTTATGAATACTCTGACTTCCTTAATGTAGAATTTCATTCTTATACAACTCCTACTAACGAACTAGACTTTTCTAGATTTCGTCTCTTACATGCAGATAATCGAACTGTTCTTCCAATAAATACACAAATATGTATTGTAATCACCGCAGCGGATGTCATTCACTCTTGAACTGTCCCAGACGCTATTCCTGGTTGACTTAATCAAACTAGATTTATAATATCTCGTCCAAGATTATTTTATGGTCAATGTTCAGAACTTTGTGGTGCTAATGATAGATTTATACCTATTGTGATTGAAAGTGTAAACACAATCTTTTTTTTAAATTGAATTTCTTCATGTTCTGACTCACCCGATGACTGAAAGTAAGTGTAGGTCTTTTAAACCTATTATAGTATTGCGCCTACTTCAGGTGACAAGAAATGAGTTCAATGGTTTATTATTAATTTATCATGTTAAAGTTATCTCCTGAGATGTTTCTTAATGCCTCAAATACCTCCTCTGCTTTGACTTTGTCTTTATTTATTTTCTCTTTATCATTAATTATTTTCATATCCTTAAATTATCTTTTTATACCTTTTGAAAAAATTTATTCTAAGATCACTGAGCCTTATCTAATCCCACAGTCTTCTTGAAAATTATAGCTAATTTATTCTCAATTTTCTAACCTTCTTCAAGAATCTTCAACTTTTCATTAAACTGAATTTCCACTTTTGTAGGGCTCCTATTTATTCCTTACCTTAATTGAGCTTCTCCTTCACGATGATCTCTATGCTGAAGTGAAATTATTTGTACTTTACACAAAGAATTTCAAGCACTTTTAACTTCTTATTCTTTAGGTTCAACTATATTTTTCGTTGCTTTGTTTTCTTTAGTTCTTTATAATATTTTTAAGGTTTATTGCCTTACATTTTTACAAGGTCTAGACACACAGCAATAACCTTAGCACTTTCATTGCCTTCATGAGTAACTTTAATACTTAGAGGCTGAGTTAACCACACTCAACATATATTCGCTCATTTAGTTCCTGAAGAAACTCCTTCTGTCCTTGCACCATTTATAGTTTTAATTGAAACTATCAGAAACATTACTCGACCCGGGACTTTACCTGTACGATTACCAGCTAATATAATTGCAGGCCATCTTCTTTTAACCTTATTAGCTAATACTGGACCATCTATAACATCCTCATTTCTTTTAACTATTCTTATTTTTTTCTCAACTTTTATTATTAACCTTAGAATGAGCTGTTGCAATTATTCAATCCAATGTTTTTGCTGTCTTACGAACTCTTTACACCAGAGAAATTAACTAACGACATCATCTCACGGTTTTTACCCTTACCATTTAGAAGATATAAGACCACGGCCTTTAACTGATTTTATTAGGGTAATAATATTAACTATATGTTTAGTTAAATGACATAATTTTTTTGTTATTAAGACTTGTTGCTATTCTCCTTACCATATATCAAAGGTGACGTGATATTACTCGAGAGGGTACATTCCAAGGACTACATACCTCTGTAGTAGTAAAAGGCGTACGATAAGGAATAATTTTATTTATTGCCTCAGAAGTATTATTCTTTTTTTTTCATTTTTCTGAGCTTTTTTTCATAGTAGATTAGCCCCAACGATTGAAATTGGGATAAATTGACCTCCTTACGGTATTCAGCCTTTCAACCCATTTCAAATTTCCTTATTAAACACTACTATTCTTTTGTCTTGAGGAGCTACCGTAACTTGAGCTCATCATGCTATTATAGAATCTAGTCATAGGCAAGCCATTCAAAGACTAGGCCTTACAATTGTTTTAGGATTTTATTTTTCTCTTCTTCAAGCTTTCAAGTAATTTTTGAGGCTCCTTTCACTATTGTTGACTCCGCGTTTGGCTCTACTTTGTGTGTGTGTGTGTGTGTGTAGCAACAGGCTTTCATGGTCTTCATGGAATTATTGGAACCTCATTTCTACTTTTTTTTTTTTTTTTTGTCAATATTTTTGTCACTTTTCATGTAATCATCATGTTGGATTCGAAGCAGCCGCATCATACTGACACTTTGCTGAGGTGCTTTGATTATTCCTTTACGTCTTTATTTACTGATGAGGAGGCCTTTTTTTTTTAATATATAAAGTATATCCAATCAGAAAGTCTAGAACGCCTACAAAAAATAATTCTTACAATACTTTATTTTGTATTTTTAGTAACTCTAATTATTTGTTATATTGTTATAACCTTAGTATCCCAAATAAAAAAAAAAATATTAACCGAAAAAAAAAATCTTATGAATGTGGATTTAATCCTAAAGGTTCAGCTTCGATTTTATTTTCTAATTGCTGTAAACTTTTTTTTTTTTTTTTTTTTGTAGAGATTACATTACTTTTACCTTCAGCATCAATTTTTTTTTTTATATTACTGAGGTATTTTCTTGATTGTTTACTATAGCTCTCTTCTTATTCTTCTCTTAGGCCTTTACTACGAGTGAGTACAGGGAACTTCAGAAGGATCTGATTAATACTTTAAGACCGCAGTCAAATTGTATGACATATGAGTTGCATTCATAAAGTGTTTTAGTAAATTTTATTTTATCTATTAGAAAGCGAAATTATCGCATTTAGTTTCGACCTAAACTTTGGCCTTTAAGCCTCTAATATTTATGATTGAAACCAAAATAGAGGTACGTTGTTGTTAAAAACAAAACTGAAGCAATTCTTCTAATCAAGATGGAACATTATGACAAAAAGAAAAACTTCTAACTTTTTTTAAGCCGTTGAATTCCGTTGATGTTCCTATTTTTATAGTGTAAGTAACACGTTACATTTTCATTATAAAGCTGAAATATTTTTCTAAAAATACCTTTTTTTTTTGTACCGTAAACTCAAAGTAAATATTATATCATAAGCGCCACAAGGTAATATTTTTTTTTTTAACCATTTGAATATACTTACAAGACTTTCCGTCTACCTTTGCAGCTTCAAAGCAATATTCTTTTTGAATTATATAAATTTAAATAATTAAAACTGTAAAAATAATAATTACAATTACAGATACTTTTATAAACACTTTAATTGTTGAACTGTAAAGAATTAAAAATACAGAAAAAATATATGAAAATAAATAATATAAACCTTGGTCTCCATAAAACTCAAATCAACCTTTATCGGCTACTTTTCCTAAACCTGACCCTGTCTTCAGTTTATTTTCCCTTAATTTTAAAGTAGTCAGTAAAAGTACAAGCCATATTGATCCTATTATTACAACTGAATTATAGTTATTTTCTCTTTTTAATGTGTAATTTACTCTAGTTAGATTTAGTATATAACCTACTAAACCTCCTAAAATCCTTACTGCTAATACTATTATTTTCATTATTGTCCTTAAACAAATGATCTAATATTCTGGAAATAATCTTCATCTTAATGGCGATCCTCCTAAGATAGCTCCTAATCCTAAAATTCTTACTGAGTTAGTTATTAAAAAATCCTCATCCGAAAGATTAGTGATACATCTCAAATTATATTCTCCTGAAAGAGAATAAAGAATTAAACGCAAAGTGTACATTACTGTCAATCCTGTTGCCATCACATATAAGAACAATGCAATAAAACTTATTAATCTTATAAAAGCAACTTCTAAAATTGTATCCTTTGAGGGGGAGAGAGAGGAGCCGTGGGATGTGGAGGCTCGATGTGCCGTGATGACTTGGGAGCGGGAGATAACGAGTCGCTCGTGTTCGAGGTCTGATCCATGGGCCGCTTGGTGGAAGTGGAGGGCTGGGTGGCAGAGGGGGGGACATCAACTTGAGGCTGCCAGGGGGTGGAGCCAGAACACTGCTTATTTAAATCCATTGGGGGCCAGTGTTGGTCTGTGATGTCCTTATCGTCACTGAGAGCAAGATCGGCTTCAACGGCGGATATGGAGGCAGGGCCAGAGTATTCCATAATTTGTCAGTCTGTCAAGGCTGGAGAACAGCAGCTGGCAAAAGCCCCAAAACCTCCTCAAAACAGAAGAGCTCTCTCAAGGGCTTGTTTACGTCCAGGGTGCCATTTTCCGACCCTTCATGACGTTAGTAGTAATCCACGTTCTGTAGATAAGTTCACTACAACTTAACACTCACACAATAGCTTGTCCGTATAGCGGTAGTAGTAGTCCACGTTTAGTAGTTAAGTTCACTGTGAGAGCGTTCAAAATCACGTCCGTTTGGAACGATGACTGGGCAGACGAGAGAGAGAGAGAGAGAGAGAGAGAGAGAGAGAGAGAGAGAGAGAGAGAGAGAGAGAGAGAGAGAGAGAGAGACTCAACTACCAAAAACTATAAACTTGCATGGACTATTAGATTGTTAGACTTTAGGTAAACCTTTCCATTGCTTTCCGTGCACTTTTCATCTTACCACATTCGACGTATTTCTTAAACTCCACTGAGGTTTCGTGTCCACTGTTGACAGCTGCCAATACACAGAGGTTGCATACATTGTTTCACAGAAAATGGACAGGAAACATCATGAGGATATGAACATGGTTATAAAATCTAATACTTGTTTCCCAGTAAAACACGCATGGATACAGTAACACATTAACGACATAGGATACTAATGCCAATAACTGCTTGTATTTCATTTGTTTACAAGCAGGTTTCACAAAAATTAATAAGTTATTTCTCATGACATCAGTAGTTACATTCATTCGCTTCTTCAGGAATCAACTTTCATTATTGATGACGTTGCCCCGCTCATTAATACTGAACATAGGCTTTGCTTCAAACAACTTTTAAACCCAGTTAAGAATTTCACTACTAAGGTCAATAAGCACTTCTTGAAATAATCATTCAGTGCGTTTCTTCCCAGACCGCAATAACCTCAGGTGATGTGATATTTACCCATTTGTAATGATGATAACACTATTTCACTGCCTAAAAATCTCTACTTATTATCGAGTTTGTTCGCGTTTTGATGCCAGGTCATATTGATCTTTTTCGTCTACTTAGGAACAGTTTCAGTAATAGTAATAGTCTTTGGCTTAGTTAAAGACTATTCCGGAGGAGGAGGAGGAGGAGGAGGACACTGAACCACGATTCCCAGAACACTGAATGATATGAATATGCACTGCGTAAATAAATGGGCTAATCTGCTATCAATCTCTATTCCTGAGTCGTTTAAAAACATATGCTGATGGACGTGCTAACTGCACTAACTAGTAAATACTCCCCACACACTCGTATGCAAGCTTGTGGGGTATCAGTGGCCTCTCCCTCCCAACATTCAAAGTGCATCCTTGTACAGTAAAGTGCAAAACTGTACACATTTGAGAATCATATGCATTATTTCACTTTAGGAAAAAGGTTGCCTGAGACGCACACGCATACACACTAAAGCATAACTCACTGTCTCCACACCATGACTGTCCTGCAGCACTCCCTTACTGGTAGCTGACCCACAACACCGGTCTGAGAACACCAAGGCATGTTCTGTTCCTTACTGTCCTGCAGCACTCCCTTACTGGTAGCTGACCCACAACACCGGTCTGAGAACACCGAGGCATGTTCTGTTCGTTACTGTCCTCCAACACTCCCCTACTGGTAGCTGACCCACAACAACGGTCTGAGAACACTCAGGCATGTTCTGTTCCTTACTTTCCTGCAACACTCCCCTACAGGTAGCTAAGCCACAACACCGGTCTGAAAACACCGAGGCATGTTCTGTTCATTACTGTCCTGCAACACTCAATTACTGGTAGCTGAGCCACAATTCCAGTCTGAGAAAACCGAGGCATGTTCTGTTCCTTACTGTCCTACAACACTCCCAAACTGGTAGCTGAGCCACAACACAGGTCTGAAAACACCGAGGCATAATCTGTTCCTTACTCTCCTGCAACACTCCCATACTGGTAACTGAGCCACAACACCGGTCTGAGAACACCGAGGCATGTTCTGTTCCTTACTGTCCTGCAACACTCCCCCCTACAGGTAGCTAAGCTACAACACCGGTCTGAGAACACCGAGGCATGTTATGTTCCATACTGTCCTGCAACAGTCCCCTACTGTTACCTGAGCCACAAGACCGGTCTGAGAACACCGAGGAATAATCTGTTCCTTACTGTCCTACAACACTCCCAACCTGGTAACTGAGCCACAACACGGGTCTGAAAACACCGAGGCATAATCTGTTCCTTACTCTCCTGCAACACTCCCCTACTGGTAGCTAAACCACAACACCGGTCTGAGAACACCGAGGCATGTTCTCTTTCTTACTGTCCTGCAACACTCCCTTACTGGTAACTGAGCCACAACACCAGTCTGAGAACACCGAGGCATGTTCTGTTCCTTACTGTTCTGCAACACTCCCCTACTGGTAGCTGAGCCACAACAAGGGCCTGAGAACACCAAGGCTTGTTCTGTTCCTTACTGTCCTGCAACACTCCCCTACTGTTAGCTGAACGAAAAAACCGGTCTGAGAACACCAAAGCATGTTCTGTTCTTTAATGTCTTACAACACTCACCTAAAGGTAGCTGAGCCACAACAAAGGTCTGAGAACACCGAGGCATGTTCTCTTTCTTACTGTCCTGCAACACTCCCCTACAGGTAGCTGAGCCACAACACCGGTCTGAGAACAACGAGAAATGTTCTGTTCCTTACTGTCCTGCAACACTCCCCTACTGGTAGCTAAGCCACAATTCCGGTCTGAGAAAACCGAGGCATGTTCTGTTCCTTAATTTCCTGCTACACTCCCCTACTGGTAACTGAGCCACAACACCAGTCTGAGAACACCTAGGCATGTTCTGTTCCTTACTGTCCTGCAACACTCCCCTACTGGTAGCTGAGCCACAACACCGGTCTGAGAACACTAAGGCATGTTCTGTTCCTTACTGTTTTGCAACACTCCCCTACTGGTAGCTGAGCCACAACACCGGTCTGAGAACATCGAGGCATGTTCTGTTCCTTACTGTCCTGCAACACTCCCTTACTGGTAGCTGAGCCACAAAACAGGTCTGAGAACATCGAGGCATGTTCTGTTCCTTACTGTCCTGCAACACTCCCCTACTGTTACCTGAGCCACAAGACCGGTCTGAGAACACCGAGGAATAATCTGTTCCTTACTGTCCTGCAACACTCCCGTACTGGTAGCTGAGCCACAACACCAGTCTGAGAACACCGAGGCATGTTCTGTTCCTTACTGTCCTGCAGCACTTCCTTACTGGCAGCTGAGACACAACAACGGTCTGAGAACACCGAGGCATGTTCTCTTCCTTACTTTTTTGTGACAGACAGATGGAAACCCGTGATGACATACTATTTAACAGCCCCCACTTACTTCACTTATCTACCTGCTTAGCTAAGAAAAAGTTAATTTACCCAAAGTGATGAATTAGTGATCTAAAACTCAAATACCAGTTAATACGTGAACTAACGACCTGTTTTACATTAAGATTTCCACAATGAACAAGAAAGTAATGGTTAGTAGTCGCCAGATATCTTTTGAAATGAATTGTAGAGTGTGAAATAATTTTAAGCGAATGTAAACTACTAAAATCAACAATAAATGAACCTCAGACGAACAATTAACAGCTGCAAGTGTTCCATGACTGTCCTGCCACATCCCGCGGGACGCCAAGTGATCTGTAAAACAAGTCTGCGGAGCACCGAAGCGTATCTACTCCCTCAATTTTGGTAGTGTACGGATGAAACCCATTCCAGACAAGCGATTCCCACTCTTTGCTACTAGTTACTTACTTCATTTCCTATTTACTTATCAGCCTACCCTACTTACTACCTATCCACCTACCTAATTATAGCCTGTTTATTCTACTGCCCAGCTACCAAGCTTATTAACTTCCCTATATACCTACTTAATGCAACTGTCCTGCTTACCTACCTACCTGTCTGCAATTTCGTCTACATAAGAGGTACTTCCCTCTCCTAGAAGCACCAAGGCACTATCGCACAACGGGAGTCATCCACCACTGATCAATAACTGAGGGATAAACGAAAAATAAAGTTGGGAGGGACTGAAATATGTAGCAAGGGTGAGGCTGGGTCGTGGGCTGCGTGACGACTTGTCAACCCGAGATTCCAGGAAAAGACATGAGGTACACCAAGAACGTAATGGAGATGAGTACGGGAGTGAAAGTGTAGTAATGCAGGTCAGGAGTAAGGAACGCACGCATGTAAATCCCAGGCGAATCTAGTCCTGTCTCTCCTTTGATGTCACGCAGGGAAGCAAACATGAATGAATTTTACTGGCGAGAAGGTGCGTCAATACAACGCTCCAGCGTGTGGGCGGTGTGCAGATCAGCAAGGTAAGGAGGCAGAGACGGGAAGAATGTCAACCACAAGTTTATATACGCCGCAGCAAATCAGGTTATTATACAACAAAAGAGAAATGGTAAAGAAAAAAATAAATAGAAAAAAAAACCTATTTGTCGTTAAAAAGAACTAGATACCATTAACTAGAAAGTAATCCAGGAATATTTAGGTGATGTGCAAAGATGAAAGAATCCAAAGAAAACCATGATTAGTAAGAGCACCATTAAATATACGGTATCAAATAATTAATGCAGAATATAAAAAAAACGTCGAAATCTTTTCCGGAAATAGCGTTCGATAGCGCGGCTCACATACAGCTTATTGCAAACTCCGTAATTGGATTCATTCAAGCCCGACAACTTAATAAAGGTGTGATGGGAGTATTCATCTTAATGGCTGTTAACTGAACTACGTGGCTAACACTTACCATTGCATTTACTACTAAAATTGCTCTCTCTCTCTCTTGCTCAGTCATACACACACACACACACACACACACACACACATTTGGTGACGTTCCTAAGGGCCTTCCCTAGACAACACCGCCACGTAGACAACACCGCCACGTCCACACAGAATGCCAGGCCAGCACACAGAGAGGCACAAACACGAGGGTCACAATGAGCTCGGTCGTTTGCCTCTGAAACACAAAACCGTCGTTCATCAGATGGAAGAACGAGGCAATGAAAGAGCAAACTGGTGTATCTCTCTCAGTATCAACAGTTTGGCGAAAAAAAATTATCTTTTTTTATGCCTCATTAATGATGCAGGCCAACAAACATGCAAACAAACACGCGGCACAGTCCCAGTGGTCACCTGCATGGCCGACAAGGGTTCATCGAGTCTGTGTTCACTGCCTCTGGTTCTGGACGAGTTTCGAAGCACTTTGTGAAGCCTGAGGGATTAATTTATTTGTTTGTTGGTGATTCAGCCTTTCCGTTTGTTACTCTCGGTGAAAATACCTGAGTTTATTTTGGGTATAACTTCTGGTTTGTTTTTTCTGAAATAAAACTGGCATATTTTCACTTACACACACACAAATACAAAAAAAAAAAAATCACATACACATATTTACTTTCTATTAATGTACATAAAAAAAAAAAGTTCATTTTTAACACTCACTCTTTGCCTTTGTCTAATACCACGACGGCCGTTTTCTGCATTTACTCCATCAATAGCACTTTTATTTTTCACCGAGTCCTTCATTGCCTGTTATCATAAAATCTATTTTCGTTTGTCTTTGATGTAACAGTGCTTCATCACATCCACTACCAGGCTTCACTTTCCTGACGGGAGCTATTCTGGTTCAATGAAGAGCTTCGAGCGGAATTTCTCAGGAGATTGCTACGTTCCTCTGTCTTTCCTGTTCGAAAATGACCCTACATTATTCTACAGTTCAGCTTGTGGTGTAGGTAGTAGTAGTTATACAGGACATACTTCGTTGTGTGTGTGTGTGTGTGTGTGTTTGTGTGTGTGTATTTAAAGCTCCAGTATTTTTCCGGTAAGAGTGACGGCATGGACGCGTGCATCAGCCTCCCCACAATGGCTATGAAATGTAACACACTAAACTAATTAAGGATGGGAAACTGTATCGCGGTGGTTGTGTTTCTCTCACCGGCCGAGGTCATACGCCCCGAGCACCAGACAACTTCACTATGAGGAGGCACTACGGAGTTTTAGTTTTAAGCTTCTGTACGTTTTCTATCTTTCTGACTGACTGACTGGCCTCCTGACTTTTGATTCGTTTCCACATTCTGTACGTTTAATATGTCTTTCTGACTGACTGACCGCCTTTCTTTGTTCGTTCTCACTTCGTTCTCACTTTATGTATGTCTTATTAATCTTTCTAACTGATAGACTGACTTTCTTAGTTCCTTCTCACTTTCTTTATCTTTTATCTATCTTTCTGCCTGACTAACCGACTCTCTCTCTCTCTCTCTCTCTCTCTCTCTCTCTCTCTCTCTCTCTCTCACACACACAAAACAACTGCCTAGTCAGCAACACCATTCACGCCACACATGCAGATGCATCTCTTTATACCACTGTATGGGGAGAGGGGGTAGGGGTGGGGGCGGGGGGGAGCATTAGAAGACTTAATATTTTCCACGCCTTCTTCTACGGTCCACTCGTCTCACAGTACGAGAGATTTTAGCCCTGACGTAAGCTGCTAAGGGTCGAGGAGGGAGGGAAAGAGTGGAGGGGAGCGGCGTGAGGGTGCCGGATGGAGGAGAAGTGGAGAGGGGAATAAGAGGCAAGTGAGAGAAGTGGTAAGAAAGGTGTGTCAAGTAAACAAGAGAGAGAGAGGCAGGCACTGGGGAACAACGCTGGGCTGACGAAGGCGGCGGCGTGGTCTGTGAGAGAGAGAGAGAGAGAGAGAGAGAGAGAGAGAGAGAGAGAGTTGCAGAATCTGGAAGAAAAGTACAATACAATCGGCTTGAACGACTTACGTGGTCAAATCATTGGTGTGTTTGTGTGTGTGTGTGTGTGTGTGTGTGTGTGTGTGTGTGTGTGTGTGGCCAAGTAATGTCTTAACACTTTCTTCCAACAGCTTTGCAAATTTGTATCGAAAAGAAGACACTGAACAGTACAACGTAAACACACGCACACACACACACACACACACACACACACACACACACACACACACACACACACACACACACACACACACACACACACACACACACACACACACACACACACACACACACACACACACACACCATCATAATTTTTCTACTACTACTACTACCACTACTACTAATTATAATAATAGTGATACCACCACCACCACCATCACAACATACATACATGATCATTATCAGCTGGTACACTCACCCTTCAAGATACACTTTACCTTTGACATTACACTAACAACCTTACAACCTCCCGCCAAGATCAACACTGGGCTCCAAGACTTCACCACCTTCAGAGCAGCACATCACCAAGTTAGCGGGAACGTAATACGGCCACCAGCATTACCATCACCAGTTTTAAGAGCGCAGCGCCTTATGTGAACCACCTCGCTTCCCCGTGATCAAGTTGCAGCCCTGAAGCATCAAGTAGTGTAGGTTGCTTTGCGTCACCTTTAATGGCTATTTCACCTCAAGTAGCCGCATATCACCTGAAGAAGCCAAGTCAGTAGTGCCATCAGCCTGTTGCCACTACTTTATTCCCATCCGGAGTCTGAATTTAATAAGTCTTCCTTTCCAGTACCTACTTTTCATCCTTCAATGGCTATTTCACCACAAGTAGCCGTTCCAATGTCGTTCTTGATGTATATCCCACTAGAAAATGACACATCAGTATTGGTATCAACTTGTGCTAGCCGCCTTAGGATTCTCCGTCGTCTGAATTTAACAAGTCCTCCTTCCGAATACCTCCCAGAGTCACCCTTTCGTGTACAGGTTAGCACACCTACTCCTACCGTCTGCTCCTCACCCA
>NW_026973693.1:452500-467500 GCF_035594125.1 Scylla paramamosain | reverse complement strand
GGAGTGAGGCAGCCAAACCTCTTCAGGCTCGCCTCTTCATATCACATCGTCACGTATCCTTTCATAATTTCATCACCCAGAAGGCACCAGTGATATGAATACTCCCTGCGATGTTATTCAAGAGGTTGTGGTGGCAAGGAGTCAATTTGTAATCTCTTAATCCGGTGATAAAGTGACTGGTTAAGATTGAAATTTCATCACTATTGCCATTTTTTTATTTATTTATTTATTTTTTTTTACGATTTCAGTGGTGGACAAATTCTTCTCCTGACCTTCTTCACTCATCTGTCGGTTGCCTGCCCATTAAAGGTCATTCCTACAGAACTTTTTATTTTATCTTTCCATTTATGTATCCGTCTGCCCTACCGTCATTTTTTTTTTTACGATATCTTGGTTAATAAAATAAAAGCAAACACGTTGCTCTCCCTTACAGAGATGACTCTCCACTGCCTTACCCACCCGACGAGTGATATAAAATGCCAAACAGCGACAAGTACGGACTCACCCTCTCCACTCTAATATAAAATGAGAAACAAAGTCGAAAGCATTTCCTTTAGCTTCACACCCACGCCACTCCCAATGGCTCAGCGCTGTCATGAGTCTGGAATAAATCACCAGGAAGAAGTTTGTTATGCTGGATCTCTTTCGCCTCATGTCAGCCTTCGAATCTCTGAGAAAAAGAGGCGGATGTTTAAGATTCTTTTTCGTTCTGAAAGGATATCCTGTTCGTATAGAAGCTGACTGATGTGTAATTACCGTCTATTTATCTGTGTGTGTGTGTGTGTGTGTGTGTGTGTGTGTGTGTGTGTGTGTGTGTGTGTGTGTGTGTGTGTGTGTGTGTGTGGGTGTGTGTGTGGGTGTGTGTGTGTTATATCTTTGTAAATAAGAAAATAGAACGAGATTTCTTTTCTTCTTCTTGTCTTATGACACAAAGATGAATGAAAACTCAGAGTTGTTTCTTATTTATTGTCTCCATATATTTTGTTATTTGCATTTCTTTGTCATAAAGTTTGAGTGAGCATCAAACAGTTTTTACTGTAAATCTGCATTTATATATCGTTTGATTCTACTTCGTTGTAAAGTAAAAAGAAAAAAAAAGTTATCTCAGTTTCATCAAAAAGTTTGCAAGGTGTTCGAGTCAGCAAAATTAATGCTCTGAAGGCCACGACTGTACTTAATGCTCTGAAGGCCACGACTGTACTTAATGCTCTGAAGGCCACGACTGTACTTAATGCTCTGAAGGCCACGACTGTACTTAATGCTCTGAAGGCCACGACTGTACTTAATGCTCTGAAGGCCACGACTGTACTTAATGCTCTGAAGGCCACGACTGTACTTAATCATGACAGCTCCCTGACGTCACTGGTAAATCTAGTATCACACCACCACATTCCCCACGACGTCATCGCCGCACCAGATATCACGTTCATTTCGGAATGCTTATTAGTATCAAGCCACGACCTTTGAGCCTCACGCCACCACATCCTTCACATAAACGAGTGCCGCTATCAGTTACCGTTATTAATCATGTTGCTCTTTATACAAGCTTATGAAAATTTATAATGCTATTAGTGGTTCAGCTACCCTGTGTGTGTGTGTGTGTGTGTGTGTGTGTGTGTGTGTGATTTCCAAAATTCGAAGATTTGCACGCTTCACAGTATTTTTTTCTAAACAATGGTGAGTTTTTAATTTTTCAAAGCTCCGTGGTAATTCGGCAATAACAAATACTTCACTTGATCCAGTATTTGTAAAATAATCCCAAAATATACACGATAATGGGCGCTACTACTGACGCCTAAGCCTCTACACTGTATCTTCCACTAAGAAATATTGAATACACAATTTTCTCACTCGTTTGAACAAATAGCCACATATATATCAAATTAATGTAGTTTTGTACATACGCTTGAGGAACACAGCTCAAGTCTTTTATTTGTTTCAGGATCCCTATACTTATGTGTGTGATTAAGGAGAGGCATCGTGCAAGGCAGCGGTTCAGGGCCAGCACGCCGCCATGTGCTGTCTTCATTGTTTCGAAAGAAGTAATTGCCACGCCCATCACTGTCTTTGAAAAAAATAAATAAATATTTTTAATGATGTACTGCGTTACGCTTTAAAGGCGCTGCTAAAATCCAGTCTGTAGTGATTCCGAAAAGTTCTAAGTATGAAGCCGTGTAGTGATGCTCAATATTCACTGATCATTATGTTGAAATTCATCGATTTACACACATTGATGTTTTGCGCCGACACTTTTCTATCTTAGATGGACTTCAAGACAACAGCTACGAGTTCATAGCATACAGCCACAGCTCATACCCAGTGACACTCAGTAAGTCAGGCTGTATCAGATTGCTATGGCTCGAGTTACAAAGAACCGTGAGCCTTGAGTGTCCTGTCATGGGTTTGATCCCTGCCACCTCCTTTTTACCTGTATGTTATTTATTCACGAGCAATCCAAGCGCTCTAAAACACGCTCATTCTCATAAATCTGGATCAACCATAGATGTTTCTGATATTTCGTCTGTTCCAAGTTATGCTGGATAGTTCCTTAATATTTGTGAGAGTTTTAGATGAATGGTTTGCCAGAGATATGGTTGGCATTATAGTTCTATCGGTTATTTTATCTACCGTTATTTTTGCTACACAGACATCAGTCGCAGGCAGGTTATGCTTGGCTGATATGGAACATTCACCCCCATACTTACCTGGCAGAAAGAAAAAAAGGTCTGTAGATTAATTATGTCAGTTTTACTCGTTAATATAAGTGACTGATGAACATTTAACGTTTTTCCTTGAACTTTAATGTCCTATATATGATTTAGTATCCGAGAGAGAGAGAGAGAGAGAGAGAGAGAGAGAGAGAGAGAGAGAGAGAGAGAGAGAGAGAGAGAGAGAGAGAGAGAGTCCCTATCATACAAGCTGCGCCACTGTGTTAACATTTCATTATTGTCTTTCATTATTGTCTTTCTTCTCAGTGTCCTTCCCCCTCTCTCTATCTCCCTCCCTCTACCTACCCTCCTCGCCCTCTTTCCCTTCCTCCCCTCGTCATACAGAACTGTACTCTAATTGCATCCCTTGGTCCCTGTTTGCTCTCGAGTCCTACCAATTCCATTACGTAATTATTCGGGTCATTATGGGGAGGATAAACAAAAAAAAAAAGAAGGGAATACTCAGAGAGATGCATGATGATGTTTCATTTGGGTTTAATTTGACGAAGTGTTGCACGGAGGAGGGTATTACGAAACCGGGCGTTGCGTTGCCTTGTCATTTGTTCCTGCCTCGCTCCGTCATTTCCGCACCGCCGGGATGCTAATGTTGTAACACACGAGAGTGGCGCATTGCATAAAACTTAGATTAGACAGACTTGGGTAGGCAGAGGTTGGGATGACTGCTTGATGCTGCTCTCTCTCTCTCTCTCTCTCTCTCTCTCTCTCTCTCTCTCTCTCTCTCTCTCTCTCTCTCTCTCTCTCTCTCTCTCTCTCAGCATTACTTATTCTCTCCTCTTATTTTTTTTTTTTCATTTCTATCTTCTCTCCATATTCACTTTCCTCCTCCTCTATTTCCATTTCACCCCTTCCTCTCCACAGTTCTGATTCTCTCCATTAGATTTTTATCCATTATTTACTCATATTCTCCCTTCCTCCACTCTTCTTTCCTTTACCTTCCCTTCTCTTCCACCCACTGCTCCTTCTTTCCTTCCTTGCTGCCAATTTCCCTCCTTTACCCTTTGTTTATTTTATTCTTTCTTTTATATTCCCTTTCTTTCTTACTTTCCTTTCCTCCTTCCATCGTTACTTCTCTCTTAACGTTTGAGTTCTCCCTCCTTTCACTCCTCCTACAGACGATGAAAGGGAAACAAGGGGAAAAAATAACGTGTCCATGATTACTATTCACTCTGACTACCACCTCGCTCTTTCCTTTCCCTGCCACCCACACTCCACTGAAAACATTATAGAAACTCAAGAAATACGTACATATTTATTTTTATGTGTGCGTGTATGTGTTGCTATACTTTTTCCTGTGTAGTAGTACAAGCGTTTCAGAAGCTGGAGACGTGAGAAAGAGAGAGAGAGAGAGAGAGAGAGAGAGAGAGAGAGAGAGAGAGAGAGAGAGAGAGAGAGAGAGAGAGAGAGAGAGAGAGAGAGAGAGAGTTGATTAGCTAGTTACTTGACAGACAGACAAACAGACAAAAAGCACACACATCAAAAATTACTCCAAAAGGAAAATAGACAGACAGACAGACAGACAGACAGACAGACAGACAGACAGACAGGTATAAAGACATTAACTTTATCAATAGGAGACAGTAAAATAAACAGACTAAGACATAAACAAACAAAACACTAAAAGATACACATACAAACATACAAACAGAAGAGTAAGGAGAGGTAGACAGACAGGTAAGCAGAAGAGGCAGGACAGATAGACAAGCAAACAGGACAGACAAGGAAGGAAGGAAGGAAGGAAGAAGAGCGCAGGATTGTTTGCTTGTTTAAGGGAGAAGTAAAACAAAGCCCCACTTCAGAGCCCTCAGCCCCCCTACCCTTTCTTTTTCATCAGCTTCCGAGGTGTGAGAAAGAAGTCAGAGAGAGGGAGGGAGAGGGAAGAGGAGGAGGAGGAGGAAGTGAACAGGGGAAAGGATATAACTGAGTGACGGATGGATGGAAATTACAGATGATGGAAAGGAGGAAGAAGAGAGAAGAGCGAGGAGGAGGAGGAGGAAGAGGAAGAGCGTTAGTTGAAGGTTATTGTAAAACAACTATAACAAAGCTGCACATTTACATCACCTCAGACAGGGCACACACACACAACGAGGGCCAGGTCAGTGGGAGTGCTTCTTAATTAAGGTTAGAGGACAAGTTTGTCTCCACCCGAGGTTCTTCACTGATTAAAGTTCCAGGAATGAGAGGCGAGATGAAAGTGTGCCGGAGTGGAGTCCCTCAGGATACATCGTTGGGTTTGGAGAACACCAACTCTCCTGAAAAAAAAGTGGTGTCGCTCGTTTTTAATTTCTAATCTCTCTCTCTCTCTCTCTCTCTCTCTCTCTCTCTCTCTCTCTCTCTCTCTCTCTCTCTCTCTCTCTTCCTGGCCTTCATTATCCTCCCTCTCTGACGCCTCCACCTCACCTCCCTTCACGTCAGCCTCTCTCGCCAACACAAGGCTCGCGACACCACACGGCAGAAGTGCGTCGCGTCCCACCATTGTGTTCCTCCCGTCATTCATACCTTTGCGCGAACACTGAGCCTGCTCACAAATGTTGTCTCATGAGCGGCTTTCGTCTGGGGAAAAATGCCTCTTAAATTAAGCTTTTTGAGAGGGCGAGTTACGGCCCAGACTCCAGAAGAATCACGGCAAAAGGCGATGCTCTTCTTACTTTATATATCACCGAACCCTAACGCTCTGGAACGCACGAGGGACTCTGTAACAGAGGACACGTCGAGGGAAGTGCCAAAGTGTACAGTGACATATACATGGTAACTTCTGAACTGCGACACTGGGTGGAAGATGAAGGGGGGTGGCACTGAAGGAGGTGGAACAGAGAATGTGGAGTGCCTACTGAGGGGATGAAGGGAGGGGATCACGCAATGGGGTGTTGTATTTCAGAAGGAGAGGATGAGAGAGAGAGAGAGAGAGAGAGAGAGAGAGAGAGAGAGAGAGAGAGAGAGAGAGAGAATCAGGCCCTTCCGGTAAGGATGAAGAAAGGAAGGAAGGAGAGAAGGAGGAGGTAGAGACAGCGCTAGGAGTAATAAGGAGAGGCAGGGAGAGAGGAGGAGGAGGAGGGAGATGAGACTAAAATAAGTCACGTATTAAAGTTTTGCATGTTTTACTTTGGAGATGAGAAAGTGTAGCATAAAAGTTTACATGTAGAGTACCCGGGCTCTTTATTTTCTCTCACGGAGCGACACAACAACGACAACAATTTTCTGGGCTGAAATTTACGTTCAAATATTCGTTTTACTTCTCAAGAAACTCCACAACATTACTGGAGTTACAGTAAATAATTTTGTTCTGTGTGTCTGTGTAATAATGATAATAAAAATAATAATAATAATAATAATAATAATAATAATAATAATGTCTGTCTGTCTGTGTGTGTGTGTGTGTGTGTACTCGAATTTATGCTCAAATATTCGTTTTACTTCTCAAGAAACTCGACAGCATTACTAAAATTAGTGTAAATACTTTTCTTGTGTGTGTATGTGTGTGTGTGTGTGTGTGTGTGTGTGTGTGTGTGTGTGTGTGTGTGTGTGTGTGTGTGTGTGTGTGTGTGTGTGTGTTCATTAGGGCAGACGACGCAAGTCCAGGGAGAAGACTAACAAGGGGGTCACTAACACATTTAGCCGCTCACGTACCTGAAGGTAGGAACAAGATTATAAAGGATTACAAAGGATTACGAGCAGCAAAGGACCTTCAGATGCTTGTAAGGCTGATGGACTTCACTCTTTTAAATAAGTCTATTATCAAGAGCAAATGAGCAGTATGGCATTAGTAGGTCTCGTTTATCCCTTCTGGTAAATCTCGCTGGAACAAGAAAAAGTGATCACTCATTACTGCGGAAAACAAATCGGGTCTACATATGAGAATAACAGAAAAATAAGGTACAATTCACAAGTGCGTTTGTTTAAAGGGGAGAGTTTAAGCGGCATTGTATGTTAATGCACTAAGTGTAGAGTGTAGGTATGGCCAGGGTGGGTTTGTCTAGGGTGTTGGCAGGCTGTGTTTGTCAAGGGATGGTTGGGGAACGTTACCCAGAGCTTTCCAGTGAGGGGGGCAGTGAATCGCGCCATGTCTACGTACTGAATCTATATACTTTCCAGTGCGGGTTACTGTATTTGAAACCATTAAAAACAAAATAAACGCGTATTCATTTAATAACATGTATAGTTTGAACAGCACCAGTTTCATCTTTCCAGAATAGCCATATTTTTTTTTTTTACATGAAAGGTCATTCTTGCTTTTTGTAATCATTGCTTATTAATTGACTATGAAGTAATCAACTGGTGAGAAAAAGACCACCTCAGTCTTTCGTGAGCTGCGGCACTGCGCCAGTCGATGCCAGATTCTGCTTACGAACTTTTCATTCTATCCCATTTCCTGTCTGGTCTCCCACCACTGCGTCGATAATCTTTTCCGGGTTGAGTCCGTCAGTCCCTCGCTTCATTTAGTGTCTGCCTTCACGGAAACTTGAAAATGTCCTGCCAATCTTCATTTATGCTCCATTATAGTTTATATTATAACGTCTTTCATTTTGCTATATTTTCCTTGACCATGCTAATATTTCAACGTTTCAACGTTTCAACGTTTTAGTTCCTGCTTTCACACTATTTGCCTTCCATAATAGCCATAAGTTACCAAATCATAAATTAATAGCACATAAGTAGGAAATTCAAAGGCCTCCAAGAGTTTTCGATGAGGTGATTTGCATGCATTATTCCAGCGAGGAGAGTTGATGTCAAAATTATGAACCTTGGCCGCACACACACGAGACACTGCAGAGATTACTAATACTAATACATCATCATGTCTGAGCTTTGCAGGAATCTGATGTTGTTGTATTGTGGAAACCTAATCCAACAGTATATAATTTTACTGTCAGGACCACCGCGACGTTATCCCCACGCAAGGCTAACAATAGTAATCTTCCAGGCAACTCCTGCGTTTGCTGAGAGTTGTATGTGGTGGTTACCAAGAGCTGGGAACGGTAGAGGCTCACTGGAACTGAGTTAGGTCACGGCCAAGGCAAACAGTACGTTATTTCTCAGTTAAATAGCGTTTTCAATAGCATTCTCTTTTGTAGTTAATGACACTGCCTGCTTAAGCTTAAGTTTCGTACATCCCTTAATAATGTTATTAATAAGTAGTAGGTTTGATTTCGTGCATAATTTCCTGGCTGTGATAAGATGCTAGTCTCAAACTAAGAACGACAAAAGGAAGCTCGAGAGACAGAGAAACAGATAAAGATATATATGAAAAAAAAAAAATAAATAAATAAATAAGATACAAGTAACGGGTTAGGCTTGAACAGACAGGTAGTCGACAGATTTTGATACATAGAAAACTGGCGATGGCTGTTGTTCTATAGTATATGCATAATCTCTCTCTCTCTCTCTCTCTCTCTCTCTCTCTCTCTCTCTCTCTCTCTCTCTCTCTCTCTCTCTCTCTCTCTCACGTTGTAGTTAAAGAATTCTTACCACCTCAAGACATAGACTGCGATAACTGTACACACACACACACACACACACACACACACACACAAAGAACGGAAGACTGATTACCAACATAAAACCGCGAAGAGAGTTCATCATGGACTTTATACGAACGAAAAGTGGGTGAAAGAGAGAGAGAGAGAGAGAGAGAGAGAGAGAGAGAGAGAGAGAGAGAGAGAGAGAGAGAGAGAGAGAGAGAGAGAGAGAGAGAGAGAGAGAGAGAGAGAGAGAGAGAGAGAGCATCAATTTCTTATCTAACCTTCCCACGAACAAATCACATGCACAGGAACTGCAATAATGCCAATGAACGTGTAAGACCTTTTACAGACTGACCTTCTGGTGTAAAACTTGAGAATCCTTGAAATAACCACCAAATAAAGAGGAATACCATTTATCTAAAGAATCCTTCCATAAAAGATTAAAGCATTATATAGGGCGTAAGAAAAGTATATATAAGAGATTAAGGGCAGGTGAAGAAGCTTTAAGTTAGAACAGTCAGGAAGTTAACAAGGAAAGCTAAGGACAATTATGAATCAAAGGTAGCCAGCCAGGCGAAGACAGACCCCAAGGGATTTTATCAGGTATACAGGACGAAGAATAAGGATACTGTAGGTCCATTAAAGGCAGCAGATGGGGAGTTGGTTAGTTCTGGGGAGGAGATTAGTAAACTTCTGAATGAGTATTTTTTAACTGTCTTCACCCAGGAAAACATGCAGGATATGCCAGATAGTGAACAGATGATTAGAGCAGATGAGAATGAGAAGCTGACAGATATTTCCATAACTAGGGAGATAGTGGAACAGGAAATAGATAGGCTAAAAAAGTTCAAGACACCAGGACCGATGAAATATATCCCAGAGTACTTAAGGAATGTAAAAAGATTATTAGTGAGCCGTTAGTTTCTGTATTTAGGAAATCACTGGAGTCGGGTGAGGTACCAGTAATGCGGAGGCAGGCTAATGCAGTACCCATCTTTAAGAAAGGAGATAAAACTTTAGCGTCTAATTATAGACCTGTCAGCTTAACTTCAGTTGTAGGTAAAATGTTAGAGTCAATAATAGCCAGGAACATTATGGAACATTTAGACAACCATAACTTGATCAATCAGTCACAGCATGGCTTCACGAAGGGGAAGTCTTGCCTGACAAACTTGTTAAGTTTTTACAGTAAGGTGTACGAGACAGTAGATAATGGTGATAGTTATGATATCTTATATCTGGACTTTAGTAAAGCATTTGACAAGGTACCCCATCAAAGGCTCTTGAGAAAGGTTAGGGCACACGGGATAGATGGGAAGGTGTTAGGCTGGATAGGGTCATGGCTTGGTAACAGGCGACAGAGAGTGGTAATAAACGGCTCGAAATCCGAGTGGGGTCATATAATTAGTGGGGTGCCACAGGGATCAGTATTAGGGCCATTGTTATTTTTAATATATATCAATGACTTGGATAGTGGAATTAGTAGTGATGTTAGTAAATTTGCGGATGACACAAAGATAGGTAGATTAATTAGGTCAGAATCGGATGCCATCGCCTTGCAGGCAGATTTAGATAGGATGAATGAATGGACGGATAGATGGCAAATGCAATTTAATATCAATAAATGCAAAGTGCTTAGCGTAGGTAGAGGAAACCCACACAATAGGTACACATTAAACAACCAAAATCTGGTAGATACATGGTACGAGAAAGATTTAAGAGTTATAGTTAGCTCTGAACTCCGTCTAGGGAAACAATGCATAGAGGCCAGAAACAAGGCAAATAGGGTACTAGGATTCATTTTTAGGAGTGTTAAAAGTAGAAGGCCGGAAGTAATATTAAAGTTATACTTGGCGCTGGTCAGACCTCATCTAGACTACGCTGTGCAGTTCTGGTCCCCACATTACAGGAAAGATATAGGTCTATTAGAATCAGTACAGAGGAGAATGACTAAAAGGATACAGGGGATGAGGAGTATTCCTTGCGAGGCGAGGTTGAAGCTGTTAAATTTACATTCTTTAGAGAGACGTAGGTTAAGAGGGGACCTGATAGAAGTCTTTAAGTGGTATAAGGGTTAAAACAAGGGAGATGTAAGCAAAATTCTTAGGATCAGCAACCAGGGTAGAACAAGAAATAACGGGTTCAAGCTTGAAAAATTTAGGTTTAGGAAGGGGATAGGAAAAAATTGGTTCTCAAATAGAGTGGTAGATGAGTGGAACGGACTCAGTAATCATGTAGTTAGTGCTAGGACACTAGAGAGCTTTAAGAGAAGATTAGGCAAGTTTATGGATGGGGATAACAGATGGAAATAGGTAGGAGTGTTTCATACAGGGACAGCAACGTGTAAGCCTGGTCGCTTCTTGCAGCTTCCCTTATTTCTTATGTTCTTATGTTCTTATGTTCTTAATTTTCTTCTCTTCTCTTGCTATATATATATATATATATATATATATATATATATATATATATATATATATATATATATATATATATATATATATATATATATATATATATATATATATATATATATATATATATATATATATATATATTGGTGAAAATGTCATTTTTTTTAAAGGAGAGAATTCTTGGAAAAGAAACATCAAATAGAATGCAATGTCATTTATCCAAAATAGTCTTTCTATTTTTTCGCTCGTTTTCTAATTTATTTTTTCTCCCGTGAAGGTGTATCTTGATCTTGATGGTACAGGTGGCTCAGGATCACTCCTGAGCCAGGCCTTTGGATCGGCAACTCCTGTAGAAGGGGAGAAAAAAGAGAAACGAACAGCATCCTCTATCCTAATTGTTCATACACCTGGCACGCCACATTCTCTCCAGAAACTCTTTCACCGCCTCAATCATCCTTTCATTCGCCTCTCTACACAGTCCCAGCAACAACACCATCCATTCCTTTCCTGTCTTGTCCACTCTTTCATTCCTATCATGCCCTAACTCAGTCAGTATCACTTGCATCATCTCATTCCTGTCTCTGGCATACTGCACACACTCCAGCACCACACGTTCCACCGTCTCATCCTCTCCCATGTCACACATCTGGCACACTTTGCTGCGGGACTCAGACCACCTGTAACTCCTTGCATTCACATCCATACACTGTGCCCTCGCTCGGAAGAGAAGATCACCGCCCAGGCTTCCATCATATCACCTTTCATACCTCGGGGCCTCTTTCTCCTTGTACCATTCCAGGATCTTCTTTCTTTCCATTTCATTCTTCCATTCATTCAGTCCCACACATTTCACTTTTTTGTCCATCTCATTCTTCCATTTTCTCACATCCCATTCGGCTCCCACTCTGCCTCCTCTTGTTACTACCCATTCACGCTCATTTTGATTCCTACCAGCCATTCTTATCGCCCACACCACTTGCAATTCATTCCTGTCTGTCATTCTCATGCATCTCTTCCTCCATTTGCTTCCACTTTCATTCCACAGGTACACCTTCCTTGCTATCCTTGCATCATCCATTCTCTCAAGCCTAATCTTGTACCTAAGTGTGGCTTTTGTGAGTCTTTCTCTGAAGGTGCTCCATCCCATGTCACCTCTCAAGGCTTCAACTGCTGTGCACCTCGGTGCACTCAGTGCCATCCTTGCTACTCTATTCTGGCCCACTTCTAACTTATCAATTTCACTTTCATTCCATGCAATCACATCCATACCATACATTATACATGGCACAGCCACACTCTTCCACACTTCTCTCAACACATCATACTTACTTGCTCTCATCCTTGCCGCGCTTCCCAATCGACCTACCCACTGGTTTAGCATACTTATCTTTTCATTCTTTGCCTTTGCACACCCACTAGGACTCATCCACATCCCTAAGTACTTGTATTCTTGCACCTGTCTCAACTCATTCTCTCCAAGTCTCCATACCACATTACTTTCATCCTCTGACCTATTCACAATCATTACTTTGCTTTTCTCACTGCTAAACCTTACTCCAAAGTCTTTACCATAGCCATCCACTACATCCAACAAACTTTGAAGCTCATCTGCCGATTCACTCATAACAACTACATCATCTGCATAAAGGAGCACACATACTTTATCATTCCCCACACTTACCCCTACATTCATTCTTCTCATCCTGGCTGCTAGCTCCTCTGTATACAGGCTAAAAAGGGTTGGTGACAATATACAGCCCTGCCTAACTCCTCTCTCACTCTATTCACCCAGTCTGTTTCTATGTCTCCTAGCCTGTATCTAGCTCTTGTGTCCACATACATACTTTGCACTACGTTAACTATCTTTGCACTCAATCCAATCTTTTCTAAGACTCTACCTAACATTTCTCTGTTCACTCTATCATAAGCTTTCTCTATATCCAAAAAACCTAGGTACAATTTACCCCCATCCTTCTTTTTTTTTTCTCAATCATTTCATTCACCACAAACATATTGTCCTCAGCTCTCCTGTCCCTACGAAAACCATTCTGTTCTTCACCCAGCACTCCAGCTCTCTCAATCCATTTACACAGTCTCTCATTCAACACTGCACTGAAAACTTTACCTATTGTATTCACTAATGCAATTGGCCTGTAGTTCTTTAGATCATTCTTACTCTTAGATGCCCCCTTATGCAACAGACACACTCGGCTCTCATTCCACTTTCTTGGCACTCTCTCTTCATCCCACACTCGGTTGAATAACTCAGTCATTCTGTCTATCACTACCTCCCCACCATTCTTGTAGAACTCATAGGGTATATCATCTGGACCTGCTGCCTTGCCATTCTTCTGCCTTCTCACACACCTCTCCACTTCATCCCTACTGATTCTTTCATCCAGTTCATCTGCATTCTTCCTTTCCAGTGTTACACATCCTTCTCTCACACTAAACATCTCACCTACCCCACCTACTTCTTCCCAGAACCCTTTGATTGCCTCCCTGATTCCCTCCTTCTCTGTTATAACTACACCCTCCACTTTTAGACTCTCCACACCAACACTGCCTGACATATTCTCACCTCTCATGAACTTGTACCATTCACGGCCACCTTCCATACCTTTCTCCCTTAAAGATTGAATCACACTCCTTTCACTCTTCACTTTAGCATTCATTATCATTCGTCTTGTGAACCGCTGCTGCTTCACATATGCTGCCCATGCATTCTGATACTCATTCTCTGCCTCATCGCTTTCATGCCTCTTTTTCCTCAGCCATCTACACTGTCTACTCATTCTCTTTCGCTCCTTCCTAGCTGCTCTGATTTCATCATTCCACCATGGTTTACATACATTCTTTCTTCTACCTACTCTCACAAACCCTATCTGGTTCTCAGCAGCACCCCTCACGTCCTCAACCAGTTTCTCATTCAGATGCTCCACGTCATGCACACCTTCGTCGTCCCAGCTCCTCTCACTCAGATCAACCTGAAAGTTCTCCCACCCTACATCTCTCAGTCTCCACTTCTTTCTCTTACTTGCCACTTTCACTTCATTCCCACCCTGCATCAAGCACTCCACAACTAGCATGTTGTGATCGGACACAATATCAACCAAACCATCCTCATCTATCCACATGTGCGACACAATTTCACGCATTCTTCCATTCACCAACATGTAGTCAATTGCCGATTCCTGTTCTCTTGCACTCCAAGTCACACGCCCCTCAGCCAAAGAAACATTCAGATTTTCCAGCTCCAGTTCATCAACAAACTCTCCAAGCATTTCACCATTCCTGTTCACCTGTTCCCCCAGTATTCCCACATGTGCATTCATGTCACCCATAACTAGCACTCTCTCCTCTCCATGCTCTCTCACAACTTTCTTAAGTATGTCATACTTCCTCCTATTTTCCCTCTCTGCTCTTTCACCCATGACAGTCATGTACGCTACCACCAGTACCACCTTCTCTGGTCTGCCACGACCATCCATGCATTCCACTCTGACTGCAAGCACATCCTCACTACTTGTACACTCCCCCACATCAATCTCCTCTACTTTCAGTCCTCTTTCTTTCTTGTAGAGTAGGGCTACGCCTGCTCCCAGTGTTTCCTGTGCCTTACGCCCCTTTCCAATCATAACATACTCGCATCCCTCCATTCGTACATCATCTCTCAGGTGAGTCTCAGTGAGCCCGACTGAGTCAAACCTCCACTCCCTGAGCTCCTTGCATACATCCTCAAACTTGGCCACACCCCATCCTCTCACATTCATACAGCCAATCTTCACACATTTACTTGCCTGGCTAGTCTCTTTTCTTCCATGTTTGCTGACATCAGTGGGTCCTCCTCGTCATGCGTCGTCCACACAACACACCTGCCACGCCCTCATCCACTCAGCCAGTCGACGTCCTAGCCTCTCATTCCCGTTGTGGTTGAGGTGGACCCCGTCTCTCCCGAAGAATTTGTCCTGGTCAAGGATCCCATCCATGTCCAGGAAGCTCACGTTGCCCTTCTTCTCTGCCATCCATTCCATCTTGACCTTCATGAGTTCCATGCATATCTTGCGGTTCGTTTCTCTTCTAACCTTCTCTTACTGCACTCCTTCCCGTGGGCGCCGCAGGACCCCCACCACAGCCACACACATCTTCTTTTCTTCTGCTGCCCTCACTGCTTCTATCACTTCCTTTACTGTGTCTTCAGCACCTGCCTCTACTAAGTTGTTGCCTCCTCCTTGGACAACTAGCAGGCTTCTCTCTTCCATTTCTTGCACTTCTTCCTTGACTTTCCTCTTGACGTCTTGGATCTTAGCACCTCCCATGCTGGTGCACTCAATTTCCCTTCTCACAAAGTCGGGAGGAGAACAATGACGATGTTCTTAATCTTGATCTTGTTGTTCTCGTGAC